>NW_009623679.1:12891-19404 GCF_000690535.1 Cariama cristata
GTAGGAATGTGCTTTATGAGACACAGAAAACAGTAACAATTATGATACTGCAACAGCCTAACACAGAAGTACACCTATCTATCTTAGCAAGACCAAAGGACAACGGGCACAAGATTTCCCATGATAACGAGAGGAACAATAAAAATTATTTAAGTAGAAAGAAGCAGAGAAGAAAGCTTTAGAAAATCAAAAATACATGGCATGTGAAGCAATCATTTCAAACAACATGAACACCAAATAAACAAGAAATTAATCACTAAGCCAATCTTCTGTTATTAGAACTATTGAAAAACATAGTAATAATTTTCAGGTAAGTACAGATATTTTATGATTTTTCTGAAGAGGTATCAAGGGAGTATTAGTATTTGTACTGCATTTAGTGGTGATTTCAGTTCTAAAGGAAAATGTTTCATTGTAAACACATTAATAAGATTGTGCATACAAGGTGTCTTTACGTTTAGATTACAGATAAGATAATGTTAGAACCATGTTATTGGTATAAAACATTCAGTTTTCAGACAGTTTGGAAGAAGATGTGTTTGGAAATCAAATATTCCACAAGGCAGGTTTAAACACACTGTCTTAGCTATAATTCTGTAATGAGACCTACCCAGATGGACACATGCTTGCCTGTGCTGGACTCCCAGTGAAACACAGGGTCGGTTCACATAACATCTAACATAAAAACAAAGCTCTCAAAAGAGACAATACCCATAAAGAAAGTTATTAACATAATAGAGAAAATAACTGAGATGATGAATGAAATAGACAAACTCTCTGTATAAAAGTCATCAGCTACAAAACCAAAAAGCAGCAAACTTCAGTCTAGAGAGGTTTGGAATAATGTTTAAAGTTCAAGGTATTGATGGTAATAAATTGAACAGATTAAAAGAAATTAAACTATCCAGAATACCAGTGATTTCAAATTTGAACTTTGTCCAAAAATTATTGTATTGATTTCAGACCAGAGGAAGAAAACTTAGTTCCACGATTCATCCATGTATTCCCAGCTCTTTCAAATGGTCTTATAAAATTATTGTCTTTTTCCTTGTCCTTTCATGGTTAGACAAAAATTTACTACAAAAACATCAGATCATCTAAGTAAACAATTTCCCTTTTTTACTATTTATGTAAGGATGATTATTGCTCTCCACTAGATGTATTACTAAAATCGATTGACCATGATGCAGAAAGCTCAGCATTTGTAAGCCACAGGAAGAGCCCAGAAATCAAAGACCACTGTGTTATCACTCTAAGATGTTTTATGCTTCTTCCTTTCTCAATGGCATTCTCACATCTTTCTCCTTGTAATGGAAGATCAAATTGTCTAGCACAAATACAGTTAAGATCTAAATCTGAGAATGACACAACAACCTTGCATTCTAGTTTGCATAAAAGAGATGCATTTTATTGCAATTTCCATCATTTACTGCAGTGCCTGCCAAAAAAAAAAAAAAAAAAAAAAAAAAAAAAGAAAGAAAAGGAAAAAGACATCTTTTATATACTGCCATCAAAACAATTTTGTCATAGAAGAATAACAGGCTAACTAAAATAGATTTATCTAATTCTTAAACAATTTTTTTGCTCTGAACCTAAACCCAGTAATTCTGCATGCTACTCTTACAGAAGCACATAGGAGGCCTCAGCTAATGCCAGGGAGTGCTGGGTGTCCTTCAGACATTCAAATTTGTGGAGTTCACTTACTGGAGTGCAGTGTTTACCAAACATCCCCAGAGTCTGTATTTGTTCACATAAGCAGCAGAAATTCAGAAGAAATGTCTTGTGCTCTTTCTCACTCATTTACCTCTACACACTAAAATACCCTGAGAAGAATTATATCTTTCTTTCCTTCAATTTAAGCTAAAAGACTGAGTGTAACTTGCAGGGAAAATTATGCAAGCGGGGACCAGGCATGGAGGATGAGGATGTCTGGGGTGAAGCTGAGCCTGGGAAAGGGGGAGGAGTGCTTAAATATTTGCCTTTGCTTTTCAGTGCCTAAATCAGAAATTAAATGTTTATGTTAACTGACAATAAATTAAGTTAAACTCCCGCTGCCGAGTCTGCTTTGCCTGAGGCAAAGCCATGTAGTTTTGGCCATCTGAAGCTTAGTGACATTCTCTGACATCCTTCTCTCTGTCTTAGTTTTGTTCTTTCCCACTCCCCTCCAAAAAGACAGACCCTCACAATAAAAACCACTCTGTTTTCACATAGTTCTTAACACAGTGAGATTCTTATCATCATGTAAATGCAAGCAACAGCCAGGGGTGCTTTTTTAATGCTCAATGGTATCTGGGCACCCTCACCAATAAGAAAAAGAGTTCTGCTTTAAGCTGCTCCTATAATACAGATGAATGAATATTCAAAGACAGTTGAATACTGTATGTTTGATGTTTGCAGGAGAAGACCAATAAACATGAAACAGTAGACCTGATTCTGACAGGCTACATAGTTGTGGGTCTGTAGCACAAACATACAGAATGTCAGAACGAACACCTGTGGTAGTCCACTCCCATGAGACTGTGTCTAAATGCCATGAGTACTCCAGAGTTGCATCTCAAAAAAAACCCCAACTGTCTCAAAACCACTTTCAATAGAAGGTACAGCAAATACAGTGTGGTCCACCACCCCCTCCAACCTGACCTTTATTTCCAATAACCCTGCTCGAGTGGTAACTACCTGTGGTGGTTCTAATGGATGTCTAATGTAGTGGTCATAATGGATCCTGCTCAAAGTGGAGTGGATGCAGGGGAGATAGATAACAACACAATAGCCAAGGGCTAATTTGAGCAATGTGCCCACCTAACCACAGTGCTGGTCAAGGTCCAACTCCAGCCAAGTTTGGAAGAACTTAACAACTGTAGTTGGTATGCAAATATGACTATGAGTCAATTATCTTACTGCATACATAGTGGAGAGCCAGGGCCCCTTGAGCTGTCCTGCACAGCAGTGGGCCACACACTAGGATCTCCCCTTCAGTAAGGACACCTCTGAAGGTTACTCCTCAAGGCTGAGAGAATCCTTATCACATCAGATACCTGGTAAATGAATAAATGCATGCTAAACTTTGAAATCTCAGCTAAGTGGATTGATTGTGCACATATGTAATCCTTTAGACACAAACCGTTGACCAAGTCCGTGACTAGGATTGGATCCAGTCACACCTAAACACCGCTCTGAGGAGTTTAGAAAGCAAGGGGGTCCTTTCTGAACCTCATGACTCAACAGGAGGGTCTCCCTGACAGTTTTCTCTGACCCTGTCCTATATGTAGTAAATAATCAGGTGTACCTTGCCATAGAATCTTGTTAAATGACTGCCACATTTACTATCAAACTTTGTTAAATTGTTGCTTTATATCAATAAACATATTGCTACTTCTCTCTTGCAAGCAAAGGGTGTCCCTCCTTTCATGACACAGAGTTGCAACAGCCAACCAGCCAGGAGTTTCCTGTAATGCTTAAATTGTAGGTGCAAATTCATCTATGCTGCCACTATTCCTAGATATTCTCATCAGATAGAAATGCTCAAATTTTAAATTAATTTTAAAATTACTATGGACATCAGTTTCATCAGAATTTAGTTCCTGTTTTCTCATAAAGTGCTAGAAGCCCATGGCAATTTGGTTTCATTCATTCCATTACTCTCTAAATTTTAAAACTTCACTTTAAAATATTAGTTTTCAAACATGATGGGATCTTGAAACTTGACAAATTTTCTTCCTCTAGTCCAGAAGCCTCACTTCCTGGACAACTATTCACACACTTAGCGATGGCATATTTTAGAAGTAAAATCTTCAGAATTCACTTGCCCAGTTCCCTGTTTTTCCAAAGCAAGTAAGTAGCATTCTGTCAGAGAGGCGGGGGAGTCACCACCCCTGGAGGTGTTTAAGGCAAAACTGGACGTGGCACTTAGTGCCATGGTCTAGTTGACATGGTGGTGTTAAGGCAAAGGTTGGACTCAATGATCCCAGAGGTCTCTTCCAACCAAATTAATTCTGCGAGTCTGTGATTATGTCTTAGAATCAGAATCATAGAATAGTTTGGGTTGAAAGTGACCTTGAAGATCATCCAGTTCCAACCCCCCTGACATGGGCAGGAACACTTTCCACCAGACCACATTGCTTAAAGCCACATCCAACCTGGCCTTGAACACTTCCGGGGGGGCGGCATCCACAACTTCTCTGGGCAACCTGTGCCAGTGCCTCACCACCCTCACCGGGAAGAATTTCTCCCTAATGTCTGATCTAAATCTTCACTCTTCCAGTTTAAAGCCATTGTCCCTTGTCTCTTCACTACATACCCTTGTAAAAAAATCCCTCCCCAGCTTTCTTGTAGGCCCCTTTAGGTACTGGAAGGCTGCTCTAAGGTCTCCCCAGAGCCTTCTCCAGGCTGAACAATCCGAACTCTCTCAGCCTGTCCTCACAGCAGAGGTGCTCCAGCCCTCTGATCATCTTCGTGGCCTCCTCTGGACTCACGCCAACAGGTCCATGTCCTGCTTCTGTTGGGGGCTCCAGAGCTGAAGGCAGTACTGCAGGTGGAGTAGAGGGGGAGAATCACCTTCCTTGATCTGCTGGGTACAGTTGGCTTACTGAGCTGCAAGCACACATTGAAGGTTATGTTGAACTTCCCATCAACCAACACCCCCAAGTCCTTCTACTCAGGGCTGGTCTCAATTCATTCGCTGCCCAGCCTGCATCTGTGCTTGGGATTGCCCCAACCCATGTGTCTGGTTTCAATCAATACCAATAATGAACTACATTAACCTATCCCATTTAATGTCTTTATTCTGTGTAATACTAACATAGGGAATGAATGAAAATGTCCGAGTCAAATAAATTCTTTTAATAAAGAGTGACTATATTCATCAGGAGGCAAGGAGCTGTTATTTGGCTGATTGAGTAATGAGTGTGACACCATATCTAGAAGTGATGTTTCCAGGAAAGTAAAATACCACTTATTTTGCTGAAGAGTAATTGCCAAATTCTCTCTCCCTAAAATGCCCTCCTTCCTTTTTTATTCAGGAGAGAATTGAATTTTGCTGCCTGCAATGTATGTCTTTCTTTTATATTCAGAAAATATTTAAGCTGTCTTGTGAAGAGGATTTCAAAGGAGAGACAGATTATAGAAATAACTGTCTACAACAACACTTCTTTTTCCTGATGGCTTTAGCCTGAAACCTATGGTATGCAGAAAGGTAAAATCCCTGACAGGTGAATGCCTGGCAAGCAGTTACATGCATAAGGAGGCAGAACTTTATTCCTAGCTTTAACATAGTAAATACTGTGGTAGTGGGTTTTTTTTCACCTGTGCCTTTTGCAAATATTTGCAGTTTCTTTATCCTGAATATTTACACTAGATGCTTTCATTTTTTTTTGTTTCTTGTACTTTGGCATAGGTTTAGAATCTTCAGGTTCCCTAGATAAGAAGACATCCTTTATTGAAGGACATAGCATATATATGAGGTGAGGTTTTGAGTGTATGAAATGTCCAGATCCACTGTACCTCCCTTGACATGAGCTGCATGATCCAGTTACACAAGCTGGTATTCCTGAACAAGAAGAGGAAAATGTATCTTCCATTGATAGGTGTCACCGTTTAAGGCTGGGCCGGTGCTTAAATCGGGTGTCAGATGCTCTCTGTTAACCCCGTCCCTTTCCAGAGGGGGAAGGAGAGGAGAAAAGGGAGAGAGACTGATGGGTTGGAACTTAAAACAAACTTTAATAAAACAATAGCAGTGAAAAAATAGTATAAATAATATTTAAGCTAATACTAATACTAATATAAATAAAAATATACAAAACCAATACCGCTCTCCCAATGATGATCGCAGGACCGTGTGTCGTGCTGCAGTGCTCGCAGTGCTCACAGGACAGGGCAGGCACTGGAACCTCACAGAACTCGGCTCCATAGCAGGCGGAACGGTCAGGGTCGGAGGCAGGAGAGCAAGTAGGGTCCCACCAGGATGCCGGCCACGAGGGGAAGAGAGAGCTGGCCCTCATGTTCTACCCCGAGTAATCACGTGGGTGGGATGGAATACCTCATTGGTTGGTCCTGGGTTACCTGGGCGCCCTGCAGCTTCCTGCGGGTGAGACCCCCTCCTCCGCCTTCCCCCAAGAGGAGCCCAGCGGAGCCCAAGACAGCCCGCAGGGAACAAGCACAGACATGCAGAAATAGTTCTGTTTCAGCCAAACCAGGACAATAGACAAGAAGGTTTTCTAGCAAGGAAAAGGATGCAGGAGAGCATGCCTGAACCCCAGGACCCCTCCAGAGTTTGTCTGTCTCTTTCTGTCACGTGTTCACACATGTCTTTACAAGGCAAATCTTGCTCTGCTCACTTCCAGGCAATCAATTCTGGTCAAGAGTTCCGTGCTGTGTCTTCAGAAACTCATACTACAATACCTTTATCAAATTATGAACTTTCCCCTTACATAAACCTCTTGCAGTTTGTGTGCCACAGAAATACAGAGGCTCACAGCCATTCATCCAGACATAGAATCATTTGGGCTGGAAGGGACC
>NW_009623680.1:0-30349 GCF_000690535.1 Cariama cristata
GGGTGTGTGGCCCTGCCCCTGGTCCCGCTGCCGTTTTGGGTTCTGCTCAGTACGCGCTGCCCCAGACGCTGTTGTAAAAATTGAGCGGAACGGGGTGGCATTGGTGAGGAGATCGTGGCGTTAGAGAAGATGGCTTTTTAAGGCTTAATGTGGAGCAAACAGTAGTCAGTGTAAACACTCCTAATCTTGCGTATGGGCTGGATATACCCAGAGATCTCAGGAATTCATAATCGCTCGTGTTTAAATATTTAAGCGCTTCCTTTATGTATTTGTTGTATAGTGTCTTGTGCAAGTGCAAACCTAACATCTAGCTAAAATGTAGTGCTTGCATAAATACATAAAATATTTTTATTGTTTTAGAAACAACTGTCTTGCCCGGCAGTACCTATATTCATACGATGGTTTGAAATGAACGAAAGGTAACCATATGATTTTCTTAAACTATTCAGGAGTGGTGTTAGACGGACATCGCATGAACTTGAGGAGATTCAGATTTGGCAAATAAATTTGGTTTATCTAATTTAGTAATGATTTTTTTCCAGTGGAGAGGCTAGAAATAAAGACTAGATATTTTTATAAAAGGTAATTGCTGTTTTTTTCTGAAAGATAATTGCCATTTGAATCGGAATTCTTCATGGAGATTTTGTGGTCGGTGTTGTGCACAAGGTTAACACAGACTTTATTAAAGAAAATTCTTCAGAAGGGTGGTAACCATTACCATTAACAAAACTGGATCAAGGATTTTCTTTTGGAAAAAAGCGTTTCAATCTAAAAGTTTTCTAGGTGAAACTGTACTGCATACGCCACCTGGAATTCTTCATGTGGCATACAGATGAAATTGAACTGTAGTATTGTGCCCACCCACTTCTTTACACACTTACTACTTTTATGGAGATTGAGCACACACTGAGACTGTTAGATGTGAAATCATTCTGAATTAAACATGAAAATAGCCAGTATCAGGGTGTTGGTAAGCTTTCTGACGTGTCATACCACGAGTTGATCAGAAGGTGGTGTGGTTGTACTTGTGATTTTTAAGCATTTTCAAGTACTTGCACAATTAAGCATTTTCTGAATAATTACTGACAATTTCCATCAGTTTCCTTCAGTACTGATTAACGGAATGGATTCTGGATTTACGTAAGTAATGCTTATAATGGACACTTTGATTTTTAGCATAAAGAAAGAATAACCCCAAACAAGTGGAAAGAATTTAATTAGAATTAAAGGCATCATAACAACAAAATCGTGTTCTGTACATACTATAATAAAGGCCATCATGTTGTTAGTTTTTGTGTGTTTTGAATCAATTGTGCAGTAAAATGCAAATTTTCTTGTAGTACTTTGAGTTTAATACTAGGTATAGCAGGCTTGAAATTGTAAACATCCCGTGAGCAGGAGGAAAATATCAAAGTATAGATATTTTAAAGTGTATTGAATATACATTTGAAATACCTCAGAGAAGTGTTTCATCAAAATGGTGTGACAGAGCAAGCATAGGTCAGTTGCCTCAACAAAGTTCAGATTATCCATTGCTAGGAAGGCTTTATGAGGAGAAGGAAGGAACTGCAAGTTTTAGCCCATCTCTTCAAGCTGCTGGGCTTCTTCTGAGGAAGCAAACTTACGTTGTCATGGACGTTCGGGGTGCAATCTGAAAAACCATTCATTGAACAAGTGGAGAATGGAGAAGGCACTGTAAAACAAGGATGCTGAACCTACAACTGGACGATGGCCACTGCTGTGTGGAGGAGGAGTTGGATACCACCACCCAAAGGC
Source organism: Cariama cristata (assembly GCF_000690535.1). NCBI lineage: Eukaryota > Metazoa > Chordata > Aves > Cariamiformes > Cariamidae > Cariama > Cariama cristata. The sequence continues at coordinate 1,777 of NW_009623680.1, forward strand.
ATCAAAAGGCTGGAAAAGCTCCTCCACTTCCCTCTCTGGTGCATTGGGGATGATCATTTGCCCGTTATTGAAAGGATGTTAATTAGAATGAGAGTGCCCTTTGATTTCATGGGTGCAAACAGGTATTCACACCGAAACAGATGTAGAGTTGTGAGCCAGAGGAGGTGCTGTGCTTCAATGCGCTCTAAATAAGCACAACAGGCTTACTTTCTCGTCATAGACTGTAAGAATGCTTATCAGCCATGCATCTGTGACTATAGACCCACCGGTAAGCTAGCAGGTAATACTCCTGTTAAGTCATGATATCAAGTTAAATTGAATCTGTATTTCTAACCTTAGTTGGAATAACAAATAGCCACATTTTGGTGTAGTAGCAGTTGTGTTGTGTAGCAGTGACAGTGAGGTTTTAGGTTAATGCCCTAAAATTTCAGGCTAGTGTTTTAGGCTAATGCCCTACACATTTTTGTGTAAAATGATTTTGCTTTTAAAATGTCTTGCCAGCTACTGACTGTTAATATACCTCTGATATTGCTGATTTGCTCCATATAATTTGAACACAGCTATGAGAAAACATGTCTTCAGGGTTACTATACAGACAAAAGCAAAACCAGTAATGAGACACAAGATGTAAAGCCATTTGACCCATCTTGATTTGGATGGCATACAGCACATGAAGTTCAATAGAGACAAATAAAAATTAATGAATCTGGGAACAAGGGAGCAATTTTGGGCATATGTGCCAACCAGAACAATCTGTCATGTGCTGGTTAGGAAAAGCATTAGGAAATTATTTTGGAAATACCACTGAAATCATTAGCCTCGCTAATACAAATAGTAAAAGGCAAACCATGTAGTCAGCTGTAGCAAACAATGATGAATACAAGCGAATGAGTCTGTGGATGTCATCAGTTGTGACTTTTGATCTCCCACTGATCATCTTTTTAGGTTTTCTAAAATTATGAAACAACGGTGTTTAAATCTTTTTTTTCTGTGGACTCTGGGATGTTTGAACTGTATTATAAAGTCAGGGTTTCATGCAAGATAAATAAAACAGACTTTTCTGCATATTGGGTCTTTACCTCCTTAAAATGTTTAAAGGTATGCAAATAAAGAAAAATTAAAAATCAGTGCTCTACAGCATTGCTTGAATATATTCTGAGTAGTATGCACTACTTTTTTAAATAGTTTCTATTAAATGGTTTTATGGTTTTCCTTTTTTTTTTTTTTTTTGATGTTGGACTGCCATCATGTGGTTGGTTTGGTGACTTAGGGTGCACTTTTAAAAATACCTGCAATGTTTCTTTTTTTCCTGTTAAGTAATGTGCACTATTCACTTTTTTTGTTTGTTTGTTTTGTGAAATGCTGTTAATTCCCTCTGCAGGTTGATTTGGTGGTTTTGGTTTTTTACGGAAACATAGCAACTACTGTTCTTTCCCTTCTGATCTCTAGTCCAAACTCACTTGGTTTAGCTTAGTTCTGTTGATTTCAGTACGTAACATCTGAGAACAGTTCTCCACTACACAGAAGGAGAAGGTAAAGAACATAAACATATACTCTATATGTGTGCAGCCTCTTTTGGTTTACTTAATGTATTTTGTAAGGATTAAGCTTATTAATGAAATTTTTTGGATTAATTGTGAATTCATGGGCTTACTGCTATGAACTGTTGACAGACAACAATACAAGTTACAGACATTGTACATTTTTGCAAGACAAATCTCAATAAAGTTCATCTACATTGAGATAGCTTTGTCTTACTTGTCTTTAAAAATGCGTTGTCTGGCTTGGGTAGTAGGAAAAACAAGTTTCTTACTAAATGCCAAGCTACGTAGAGCATACAGCTCCAAAGGGCATCACAGTGGTGGTGTATAACTAAATTGTTCTGACATTAGTGAGGAGGTAGAATTGTTACAATTAAAGTTATCTACAGTTCTCTTTTCTGTTTACTCCCTTCTTTTAATTACCTCACCCCTCTCCCCCCAAAAATATGAAAATCACACCATCAGGTCTATTTAGAAAAAATGTTATTAAGAAGTTGAAATGTTGTGGCGATCTAGAAAAGGGCATTGAACCAAATCACAGAAGTGTTTAGTTGTCTATCTGTTGTTTGGATACCTAACATCCTGCTAATGCAAATGTACCTTAACTTTCTTTATAGTGCAACACGAAGTGTTGTGTACTTATTTGCTCTGGGGTTGATTTCTGAGAAGGAATTTTGATATCAAAAATCCTACTCAAAATTCTATTTGTGTCTGAGGAATAATGAATGTTGGCAGTCTACAAAATGTTGATTACTCCCTCTGTTGCTGCAGTGGTAAGCTCTGGATGTGGCTGACATCGATTCTTCCAACTCGTCCTCAGTTAAGAGGTAAAGGTAATTGTAGTAGCAGTGATCATAGAATCATAGAATCATTATTGTTGGAAGAGACCTCAAAGATCATCAAGTCCAACCGTATACCCAATGCCACCATGCCCGCTAAACCCACTAAACCATTTCTTGAGGCGCCACATATAAACGTTTTTGTAACGCCTCCAGGGATGGTGACTCCACCACCTCCGTGGGGAGCCCATTCCAATGCTTAAGGACTCTAACCGTGAAGAAGTTCTTCCTAATGTCCAGGCTGAACCTTCCCTGGCGCAACTTGAGACCGTTTGCTCTTGTCCTGTCGCTAGTTTCCGGGGAGAAGAGGCCAACCCCCACGTCACTACAACCTCCTTGAATGATGACCAAATGGTGGGGGAGAGAGACACTGATCTCTGTTTTTTGCTTAGGTCAGCGAGTGAGACAGTATGTGGAAGAGACAAGAACAAGTATCATGCTCATCTGCTCAGTGTCCCCCTCCTGAATTGAGGTAGTCCTGCAGGGTTTGTTGCTTGGTTAAGGAAAAGGGCCCACAACCCAGGGAATGGGCAGAGTAAGTTGCTTTCTGCCAGCAGGAAGATGGGGTGGGAAACTGGGGCACAAAAATGAAATTCTTCAGGTGCCAAGGGACATACTATGGCCTTGAGGCTTGTGTGGTTCATTTTTTTTCTCCTTAGGCCTCCTTATTTTGAGAAGAGGGTAAAACTTGTATTTTGACCTGTGTATCAGCACCAGATTCTCTGAGAAGGTAGACTCCAAGTCTAAGAAACAAAAGCTCTTATGTCTCTTACTTTCTCTTTTTAAATGATGAATTAGTGCAAGATTTGGAAAAGTTCTTAGAGGACTGACTCCTACTGAAATTACAGAAAAGAGAAAATGGGTATTTTTGGTATTTACCAAATATTTCTTGGTAAATATTTGCCCTCAGAATCTGTCAATGCGACAAAACAAACTACTGATTGTCCTAAGCGTGTTAATGTTTGGCATTGACATCCTTGTGGAATGGGAAGGAATTCCTGGAGAATCACAACTTTCTCTGACAGCCAATATAGCAAGTTAAAAAAGAGGTCTTTCTTGGTCATGTATTATATATATAGTATCTTAATGCTCTAGACAATAGTTTAGTTTTAGGTAAGCTGTTTAAAACTGCTGGAGCTGTAACTTCATCATTTGCAAAAACACCTATGAGTGAATACCCCTATATTCATAGTACAAACTACATCAGTAGTGGCATTTTCACGTTTTTTAAAGACACGAGTCCTTTTTTCCCTCTGAAAGCATACTGAGGTTTTCTGTTACTTTCAAGTAAAATGATCTTACAGAGACGGGTAAAATTTAAAAATCCGTTATCCTTATATAGTCACTCAGTGTATGGCTCACAGCAAACGCCTGTGGATTATGGACTGCAATTTTTTGGGAGAAAAGGGGAAAAATTTGGCATTGTCACTGGCAAGAAAAAGTCTGTAATTATTAAGACTGTTAGGGATATCATTAAACTAAGAGTGTGAAGTACCAACACAGTGATGCTGATACTATATCACTCGCATTATTAATTACAAGTGGCTCGGACAATCTTGGGGTGACCTGAATGGGCTAATAACTTGCTTTGCAGTCACTGCCCTCTGGTTAATTGCAGAGTTTACCTAGCAGTGACAATGCATAGAAGAAAAGTTAAAAAGCGCTAGTAATGCAGTTACATTTTTAAAAGGCATATAGAGTCATCAATTTGAGTAATTTAAACTACATTTCAAACTGAAAAGTTATTTGAAACAAAAGACTGAATTGTGTGATTTCAATAAAGCTGAGTTGAAAAATATATTAATTGTATTGAAATGTTAAAAGAATTAAATACAAATCATTTAGTCAAAATTGGATGAGAAAGTTCTAGTTTTGCAGGACTGGTTTCCTGCAGAAAATTCCATCAAGTATTTAGACTAGCTTTGCTTTTTATCTTGAAGAGATTGGGGAAAAGTTAGTTTTACTGGGGAAGTTTTGTTTTGAAGCAGGTGATGTGCTGGAAGAGTGCAGAATGAAGAGGTTGTTCAGATTGTTGATAGGGGAAAATGAAGATACTTAGAAAGTGGTCTGTACTAAAGGGACAGGAACCTCATTCTCTAAGTGTGGCAATCAAAACCATTTCCCCATTTAAGTGTCTTGGTCTCTAAATTCTGGTTTTTGTTGTGGGTTTTTTTTTTCCATTTCCTGTTTTCTCTAAAAGCCTGACACAGTGGTATTCCTTTCTTTATGTTCTCACCTCCTTTTCATCTACAGTACTTAAGTTTAATAACACTTGCTGTTTGCTTAATTTTCTATCCTTAACCATTGTTTTGTCTCCTTAAGCACTAATATAAATGTTATTGTTTTTTCATTCTTGGAACGATCCGTTTCTTCCAGTATGACATTTTGTCCTTCAGATCTGTTACCAAAATTCATTATTTCGTTGCTTTTCACAGAGGTAGCTGAAAATCCTGTCTACTTTCATATTGATACCCTTTCCGCAAAAGTTTGTGAGATCCTTGGGCCTGTGACACATTTGTGTCTGCAATGCATTCTGCAGAAGTATTACATATTCATGACGTTTTAAGACTACATAAGGAAGAATGCAAGGATAAGAGATTCACAGGGAGCAACCATGTTGGGAACAATGCTGTATTCATAGAATCATAGAATCATTATGGTTGGAAGACACCTCAAAGATCATCAAGTCTAACCGTATACCCAACGTCACCATGCCCGCTAAACCCACTTAACCGTGTCTTGAAGCGCCACATCTAAACGTTTTTGGAACACCTCCAGGGATGGTGACTCCACCACCTCCCCGGGGAGCCCATTCCAATGCTTAAGGACTCTAACAGTGAAGAAGTTCTTCCTAACGTCCAGGCTGAACCTCCCCTGGCGCAACTTGAGACCGTTTGCTCTTGTCCTATCGCTAGTTACTGGGGAGAAGAGACCAACCCCACCTCGCTACAACCTCCTTTCAGGTCGTTGTAGAGGGTGATAAGGTCTCCCCTCAGCCTTCTCTTCTCCAGACTAAACACCCCCAGCTCCCTCAGCTGCTCCTTGTAAGACTTGTTCTCCAGCCCCTTCACCAGCTTCGTTGCTCTTCATTGGAAATGCTCTAGCACCCCAATGTGCTTTTTGTAGTGAGGAGCCCAGAACTGAACACAGTACTTGAGGTGCGGCCTCACCAGCGCGGAGTACAAAGGGATGATCACTGCCCTGGTCCTGCTGGCCACGCTATTTCTGATACAGACCAGGATGCTGCTCGCCAGTGCTGAGGAAAACACCCATCAGATGAGAAGCCTTAGGAAAAGGGAGGTCATGAGTAAGGTACTGTAACTTCAGAATTGATTTCAGATGGGTTTTTCCTTTCATCAGAATTCCTACTTCCTCTTTACAGAATGTTATCATCACACCAAAATAAATCACAGGATTTTGTACATCATTATAGCATACATAGCTAACTGTATATGTGTGGGTCATGCACTCAAGCTAGACGTTTTGAAGAATGCAACCAATGGTTGCTTCAGATCGTTGAAGTTAACTGGTTTACCATATTTGAATAAAAATTATTTGCCCACTAGAGGGTGGTGTAGTTCTTAGAATAGCTACAATAACACTACTTCGTTTAACTAAATTCAGTGTAAAAAAAATCTTCGGCACAGTCCTGTGATTAAGAAATTAAGGGTCAGGGAGCTTTGCTGATTTATAGCATCTGAACATTTGCTTTGGAACACACAAGTGATGGATTTCAAATTTATGGTTTCCCACAACAACCATGACTTGTCCCTGTTTTACATACTGTTGGCATTTTTACTGACAACTTTTATTCTTGAACATATAAACTGCTTTTTTTTTTTGCTTTTAAATTTCTCCACATACAAAATTATGCTGACATTTTTGTTTGCTTCCCATTTTCTTACTTTCTTTATAGCAAAGGAGTAAAGACTAATAAAATCTAAAATCCTTTCTCCTGTTATTCTAAGTAGCAATTAATAGGCATCAAAGCTTCAAGAGATGATTGTGATCTAGAACTGTCTAGATGAATTAGGAGCATATCCTCAGTACCACATTCCTGTCTTAGTTAAAAACTGTGTAGATTAATAGGAGCATTTCCTCAATACTACATTCCTCTGTTAGTTAAAACAATCTATTTCTGACATAAAATACTTTGAATTATTCATGGTCCTTGTGGACCATGGACCATAACTGCAAGTACTAGAAAGGAGTTTCTTTGAAATTTTGACATGAGGTGGAAAGAAGTAAGTTTCCCTGTTTTGTACAAATTCAGTTTTCTTTGGGTTTTGTGAAACTATCAATTCCAGAAAGGTCTGAGCCTATTAAGAGGTGGGTTTTTCTCTCTTTTTGCTTTCCTTCTGCCCCTTTGAAATAAACTAAATAGCTTGAGGTATTACATGGTCTTAGAAAAATATATGAACTTCTGAAATGTAAACTAAGAAGAAAACTGCTCATTCAGCAGAACAGTGGGAGTGCTGCTAACAGTGCTGTTAGGAAAAAATAATCAGCAGCTAAATCTAGAGTATTATGGCAACTCTAATCTTAAAATGGCTGGCTGTGGAAAACAGAGGAGACAGTCTGATATTCAAGCATCTCATTGAGTCACTAGAAATGGTTGAAATTGCAATGCTTGTTATTAAATTGTATGAAACTGGTAGTGTCAGAGCCTGTTCTGCAATTTGACATATGGTACATCCTTGCATAGTGTTCTACAAAACTTAGCATTACGTGAAGCGTGTATGGATGAGTTTCAAAGTCCATTCATCTCTACTATCACCTCAGCAATTTTTTTGTTTTAAAAATCATCATAAGCAGTTAGCATTAGTATACTTTCACCTATGTACAGAGAAATCCTAGGGCAGCTTTCCTCTCCTCTTTCTTTGATAGCTCCATTCTGATGCAGTGCAACTGAAAGCAAAACTCAAGAGCTTGTCAGGAGCTGTGAATGTAAGTTTGTGCTACGATGAATCACATGACGGCAGAGGAACATTTTTGGCTTGGTACCTTTTTCACATGACATTGAAAAGAAAAATCAACGTGAGGCTAAACATGGCAAAAATTTCAACAAGCTTTGCATATTTCAGTGAAGAAATCTGTTCATTTCAGGCAATTAGTGCACCTTTTGCACCTCTGAGCTTCCAGTGTTGTTGTATTTGCATGAGCAGTTGCTACACTGATAGAGCAAATGAAAATTTACTCCTTTTTTTGAATTTCGGAGGGTATCGTGTTAGCAATGAGCAGAACCCTTGGCAACATAGAAGTTTCCTCACAAAATTTCAGCAGAAAATGCAAGGCTAGCAGGGAACTGGTTATGGCTTCCCAGATTTATAGATTATTTTTTTTTTTTCCCCTAGTTTGCACCTGTTGGAAACAGTTGCTGAGCAACTGGTCCCTGTGTACTCTGGCCGCTCCTCATCTGTGATAAGCTATCTTTAGATTACCTGTGTATCTGTGCCATGTGGTCTGGGAGGGACATCTGCATTCCGTTCTGTGATGAGATGACTAGCTGAGCGGATAAGGGGAGACCTTGAATTTAGCAAGGCCTTTAACAGTCTGACTGGTGTTCTTACAGCCAAACTGGTGAGCTATGAACTGGATAAATAGACAGTAAGGTGGGTCGAAAATTATGTCCACCATTGAGCTCTAAGGGTGATGATCACTGGTACAAAGCTCACTTGGCAGCTGGTTAGGAGTGGCATGCTTCAGGGATTGATGCCAACCATGACTGTCTTCAGTAACAACTTAGATGACTGGATAGAGTGCATCCTTTGCAGATTATGTGAACTGGGAAGGGTGGTCAGCACACTGGAGGACAGGGCTGCTGTGCGGGGGACTTTGTCAGGCTCCAGAAATAGGCTGTCAGGAACCTCGTGACATTCACCAAAGGCAAATGCAAAATCCTGCAACTGGGATGGAATAAGCCTGTGCAACAGCACAGAGCTGGCTAGGAAGCAGCTTTGTAGAAAAGGACCCAAGGTCCTTGTGGGCAGTGAGTTGCAATGAGTCAGCAGTGTGCCCTTCTGGCAAAGGCAGCCAGCTGCAACTTGGGCTACGTTAGGATGAGGATAGCCAACAGGTAGAGGGAAGTGATGGTTCTTTCCCTCTGTCTGGCACTTGTGAGACCACATCTTTAGCACTGTGTCCACTTTTGGGCTCTCCAGCACAGAAAAGACTGACATAGTGCAGCAAGTGCATCAGAGGGCCATGGAGATGCTTAAGGGGCTGGAGCACACGATGTACAAGGAGAGGATGAGAGATGTGTTTGTTCTGTCCTAAGAAGAGAAGGGTAATGCAATGGCGGGAATCTTACTGCTATGTATGACAACCTAACAGGAGGATGTTGAGAAGACAGAGCTAGACTTTTTGCAGAGGAGCACAGTGGAAGGACAAGAGGCTGTGACCAGAAGTTAGAACATGGGAAACTCCATCCCAGTGCAAGGGGAAAACCTTTTGCCCTGAGAGCAGTCAAATGTTGGAACAGTTTGTCTGGATAGGTTGTGGAATGTCCACCCATGGAGGTACTCGAAACACAACTGGCCGCTGCCTTCAGCAACTGGATCTAAGTGGACTACATTGAGTAAGGGGTTGGTGTAAATGATTTCCAGTGATTCCTTCCAACTGACATGATTCTGTCTAAGGAATTCATTACATGGCAGTCATTGAATGTGTATGGGCTAATACTAGTAAGAGAGATCTATCTCCCTTCATTCACATTTTTAAAGCAGAAGGCACAGGTCAATGGAATTTTGTTTTGCAAGGGACAATGTAAAGATGAAACAACTAAAATAAAAGAAGAAGAAATGAATTATGAATTTTCATTTATATAGTATGTTACTTGAGCCTTAGAAGTGCACGAACACTATTATATTTATTGTACTTTCTCTGTGTCTTCTTGATATTTCATTTGATATCTTCTTTTCTCTCATAAGAACTTCCTAGGAATTGCATTCACTTTCTTGTTGCAGATAATCACGTCATGTAGTTGTTAGCACACACCAATGGTGATTCATGTGAAACCTGGACTTTTTGCTCCTCCTGGTCTAACTGGAGGGCTTTTCTGTAACTTCTGATTCCCAGGCTAATTGTATTAATTATGATGATGATGATGATGATTCTGTGTATTCCTACTGCTGAGAGAAGTTTACTAGTAGTTTTTGAAGGCTCATCTTCAGTGGAGAGGTGAAGTCATTTTTCTGAAGCTAAACTGTCTTGAGTGAGCAACTGTGTACAGAGATAGTATAAGCTATATATTGAGTGCTTTGATCAACAGCTTAGCAGTTTCCTACTTGAATTGAAGTCTCTTGGTGCCTTCCCACCCCATTACTAGCTAGAAAATTAACAGGCTTTGAGATTTCCCCCTCTGACAGTCCAGTATTTGAAAGCTTAAAAAAGAAAGGTTTGTTTGTAGGTAGTAATTAGTTATGGGGTCATCTTTGTCATCTCAGGCTAATGCTCCAGAGAAGAAAAGCACCAAAACAAAACTGGTCTGCAATGTATACTCAAGTCTAAAGTCTGATTTCACATAGGTTGACTGCTGTGCATTGATAATTGATCTGTTTCTAGCCTTTCTTGTTTTTTTTTTCCTTTGTAATGTGTTTTTTTTTTCCCCACCCAAAGTTATGTATTTCTTGCATCAAATAATTTTATTCAGAAATAAATGGTAGTTACAGAGACATTATAGCCTCACTATGGGATTAAATACACAGACAGTTCTGGATGAAGGTGTATAAATCATAACAGTGTACTCCATCAACTTCCATTTTTATACCCATAAGATGAGGCATTAAGTACAGTTTTTACCTTGTAAAATGAAGAAAGGGAAAATAAAGAATTTATTGCACCCAATAAACAAAAGGAAAGAAAGGGAATAGAATTTAAGAAATAATGTTCTAACCCAAAACAATCCAGAGATGAATATTAAATATATACATTATATATCTAAAGCCATTCTGTGTAATAAATAACACAGAAAAAACATTGTAAATCATAGGACCTAGTTTAGTTTCCACGCATTATTGTTTTATGTAAGATCAATCAGGCCTTATAGGAAACTACAGAACTTTTTTTTACAATGCACTCCTCTGAACTGGGTTTGTGTAGGTAAAGACTATGAAATAATAATGTACCAAATGTTTCCCATGTTCCCAAATGTTATAGCTACCTTGCTGTTTGCCTGCAGATGTTGCTATAGCTGGGTCTTTTGCTGTCTTTGAGCTTCTTAATAGGAATGATCTGCAGTATTTGATTTCCCTGCTTGAGTAAGTTTTGATATGTCAAAATTAATATTTTAGATTATTGAACAGAATTAGAATTCAGCACAAAACTTCATTATTGACTTGTTGGAAATTAGCTCAGGTCTGGAAGCATCATCTCCTGCAGTGTATTTTCAGGGTATTTTTCAAGTAAAATTTAAAATACATTTTTAAAGTATTTTCAATAAACACCTTACTAACTCTTTTGCCAGTAAGGTTTTCGTAAGCATGAAGAATATATTATCTTCTTATATTTAGCTGTGCATGGTAAAGAAATTCAGTAGCACCAATTTATGTAATCAGAATCTTAAGTCCAAAGAAACCCAAAGTTGGATAGATTTTCAACAAATGGTTTTGAAGGGCTGCCGTTTTCCTGTACTTACCTTTGTCTTGTCAACAAAACTGTGTTATAGAGCATTTTTCAAGAATTTAATCCAAACAACTTTCACAGGGGGAAGTTTTTTAAATTAGGTCCTATATATTCACTTTTTGTAACAGTCACCCAAATACCAGTAGTATTTCCCTAGACAGAAGACAGTCTCTTTCCTGTTTCAGAATGAATGATACAAAAAGCTTGGTTAGGGTGGTGTTGGAAAAGTTTTGATGTTGGATGCCAAGTACACCATAAAAGTCATTTTTAATGCCTACTCAAAATTCTGTTAATATGAAACTTGGCACAAATACCAATGCCAGACCTTCAACCTTTGCTTAAAAATCTGGCAGAGATTTGCCAGGTGCTCTTCCAGCAGCTCACCTGGAACACTGAAGGCAATAGAAACTCTATTTAGTCTTTTGAAATATAAATCCCTTTCCCAGTATCTTGGTATGGATTCCCAGTATTGGATGCTGTCTTCATCTATGGAAGTTTTGGATACAAATTGCTCCTTCAGATCATCAACAGTCGAACAATGGGAGAAAGATCTGCTTTATTTTGCATCTAAAGCTAACTGAGAAGCTTTACTGAAATAATCGTGCGCATGATATATTCAGCTCCAACTAGAGTGTTCAAAAGCTTCTCAAAGCTGTACTGTTATGATATACTTAAAAGGAAAAGCTTGAAGATCAGTCACCGAAGACACATAATCACCCTAAAATTGTTAATAACTGCCAACATCTGGTTTCAAGTTGGAGAAAGCAATAAGCTATATAGCACTAGCTTCTTCAGGTATTTGTATCATGTATGTTTCTAGTGCAAAAACTGATAAAGAGTATAAGGTCCACTGAAAAATACATTCCTCATTACATCTCATTTTTCTAAGTTCCTTGCTAGGTGTAACAGAAACAGTTATGTAACTTTGAAAGGGAAAAAAACATTATTCTCATTAAAAGGTGGTGAAATTGTTTCATATTGAAGGAGTATGCAGAATTAAGTTGGTCAAAGGAGACCGATTTCATCGAAGAAGAAAACAGCTATAAGACAAGGTAAGTCCAAAAGTGGGGAAAGAATGCACAAAACCTGAAAACCTTATTAGCATCTTGTTAGGAGAAAAATAGCTTACTAGTATAAGGTGAACTAATTGTAACTAAAGTAATAGTAGTTATGTTGATGTATTCTGTAAATGTTTTTAACTGTATTATTTGTTCTGGAGGTCATGCTTCTTTGCATTTTATCTCAACCTGGCTTAAGTGTGATTTAAGGTTAACAAGGCATTCCTCACCCAAGCCTGTAAAGAATCTGTGAAGGAGGGCCATTTGACATCTCCACAAGTGCCCTGGAAGCCCAGCACGTTCTCCGCGGTGTCTAAAGTTTGCAGACTTGTTCCCTTTGTTCCCTCTGCAATAAATGGGCAGAGAGCAAGCAGCACAAATGTCAGGGGAAGCAGAAGGCTTTTGCAGTGACTGTTGGTGAGGCTGAAGGGTCTCTGACATGCAGTAAGGTACTACTGTGCAAGCTGGAAGGTAAAGATCGTAGGTGTCTCTTTTTATCGCTTTTGTTCGACTTGAATTCCTAAAGAAACAAAACATATGCAATTATTCTTTTGGCCTGTCTGTGCATCTTTCCTTCCAACTTTCCCTAAAAACTTGTGATTCCTAGAAACTCATTTCAAACAGTATGGGCAGGGTGGATCCAGGATCTTAAAGGTAATGGCTTTTGAGAAGTTATGTGAAAATCGGTATTTGAATAGAGAAGATTTCCTTCATAGAGGAAAAGACAAGGAGAACTTATAGGTGTGAGTACACATGGAACTGCCACATGTTCCGAAACAGAAACTGGCTTGTCAGTCACCAGGTGTGTGATACCAGCCACCATTGCACCGTCTGCCCTGACAAGCCGCTGGGATACCAGCAGGAGCTGTGGCAGGCAAGCCCTGTGAGGGACCTAATACGTAACCTGCTAGGAGAAAAGGGCTCGTTAATTCTGTTGTGCATGAAAAAATATTTATGTCATGTAATTCTTGTTACATTCCTATGTAAAATATTTATGATCACAGTTAAAAATACTGATAGAAACAGACTAATAGATTTATTCCTTGTGTTATAATTAACTACTATATTGTAGTTATACATACATATTTGTTTTAAATAGCTTTTTAAGTGTGATGCTCACAGTGGAGCCCTGGCTTAGTCAACTAAGCACTTTTAATAAAATAGAAAGACAACAGGTTTTTTGTTGTTCACAAGTCATATGATATCTTCCCTAAGAAAGTCATAAGCTTTTTTAAAAGTACATTTTTGATCTGGCAAAATTTGATCTTTTTTTTTTTTCTAATCACTGCAAACAATGAAACTTATTTCAAACATGACTACAATTCTCTCTCCATTTTGTAGACAGATAACTTGATCAGAAACTTCTTAAATCAGGATATGGTACATGATTTAGTTCTGTCACTTGCAGTACTATAAACTATGTAATGGTATATTCTAGAGCTGTGGTAGATACATATACAATACAGACTTTGGGGTCAGTTTGCAGAATGTATTTGTCTAGAATAAAGTTAAACTATGGAAAAGTTATTGCAATTTGTTAATAGGTTTTCTTACTATTGAAAAAAACAGGAAGAAGAGGAACACCACCAAGATGCTCTGCTATTGCTATTAAAGTGATTAAGTAATTTACACTGCAGAGATCCATTTCTAAACTTAAGCCCTCAAACTAAACAATTGTTTTTCAACACTGGGAGAGTATGTACAGCTCTTGGCTTTGCTCTATTTTGATGAAATGTGTCATTGATAAAAGAGAGTTCAAGCTTCCCTAAACCAATTAAAATGTTTTTGCCTCAGGTGGTAAATAAAAGCACATGATAGAACTAAAGCAGACTGGGAGAGTGGTAATCAGTACAGTAGTTCAGTATTGAACAATATTGAACACTGTAACAATAACACATAATAAATCATTTTGAAAGGTACATTGGATATATTTTTTTCAAGGACAAATAAAGTATACTCACAAGGATCAAAAGGACATCTTAGTTATTTTTATGTTCTATTTTAGAAATTATTGACAGTTCCTTTTTAAAGTAGCTTTAGATTGCTTGACTGCAAAATATTTACGAGAATACTTTTGGGTATGGGTCAGTTAGATGTAAGTATGTTCTATGGAAAGCTTTTTTTCTTGGAAACATTATGCAACTGTAATGTTTCATTTTTAGGAGCACTGTCTTGATTTTTATATATTAAATATCTTGATCTTATAAATGTGAGATGTATTCAACCCACTGATGCTTATGTCATCCAAGCCAATGATAGAGTTCAGCTTGTGTTGTTACTGTACCATCTTTTCCTCTATACAACTAATTCACCACAAGAAAAGTCATATGTATTAGGAAAAAATACTACTAAATCCATGCCCATATTCCCAGCAATTCCAGCAGACTCAGTATTTCACCCAGAAGGATCAACAGGAATCCAAACAGACTGTTCTTTCCATTTTTTCAGTAGGATCCTGTGTGAGGGGTCAGCTTAATGCAGTTCATTCACCCACGTCCATGAAAGATAACAGTTAACAAATAGAATCGCAAAGTATGTTGAAAAACAAATAGTATATGTTTAGAATAGGAATTGTTTAAGCAATGAGGCAAAGTAAAATTTACAGTATGACTTTTGTGTTCTGACCTTCTTGAAACCAAATTTTAGTTTTCCATTTTAATTAACTTACTTTTTTATTTACATCATATTCTCAAATATAACTTCCTTTAACTGGATTATGTCCTAATTTGGGATAATTATTGTCCATTTTTAATAAGAACTCATCCATTTTTGAGAAATATTTGTATCTGCCAGTGAGGTCTACCCATTTAAGAAAATGAGCTTACATTGTTTTCCATTGAATTATGAAAATTTCCTTTTTTGAATACAAACGTGCTGAAATACTCGGTGACCATGAGCACAAGCCTTTACAGAGCCTAGCTGTACCCCAGTGTCTGCAGTGGGACTGAGCTCTCCTGTTTTAAGCAAACAAATCTTCTACTTATTTCAGTTGCTTGCCTAATGACTAAAGCTGTGCTTTAGTTCCTTGTAACCACTTCTGGAAGTTTTGCCATTGTATTTTTTCCCCGCAAGTTGTGGGGTTTTTTTTTGGAATAATAGATTTTTACTGTGATAAACCAAAGCTGACATTCTCTTCTGGATTTTGTGGGTCAGTAAATAATTTTTAGAACTATAAAATTCTAAAATGTACAGGAAACATTATAAACATTTTCCTGTAAAACTGCAGTTCTCTGGGCATATATGAGTTAATGAATGATTGTAAAACTATATGGTTTTACCCCCAACTTTTTACGAGCTACCTTTTTTTCCCCTATGCCAAAGAAATTTTGAGCAGAGTTACAGGTGCCAAGGAGGTAATCAAGATCCCTGTGGTCAAAACTGAGCAAAAGGAAAAAGTCTTGCTATATTGTATTTGTATAAAATGACCATTATTTATTAGATGCCATCTTCTAGCTATGCAGTGACATTATGCTTAACAAAGAGGTTCACGCTTTCTACACCCTCTCAACCTAAGATGAACAAAAAAGAAAAAAGAGCAATTATCAAGATCGATAGCAGTACTGATTAATCTTTCCAACTTCTTGAAGAAAAGCCCAATGGTTTCAAAAATCATGCTGCATAATTATCAACTTCTGTTTACAAGTCTCCATCTTTAATTCCAGCAGATAGTGTAAAGATGTGTTTAAAATGTTATTTTTTGTGTTTGAAACCAGAGTTGATTTGAAAAAAGAATATCAAATTTTTCAAACAGAAACATTTGGACAATGAGATTTTTAAGTAAAATGTAAAATATCATATTGCAGTCAATTCAAGGTCCTTTCCTCTAAGCCAGACCATCACTGGAAATATTAGCCAAGCTGCAGTGAATGGAAGAGCTGGTGAATGTCAGCAAGTAAAGGGTGAAAATAAAAGTGCTGTTCTGGGCTGGAGCAAGGAGAGAGCTGAGCTGTAGTTGCCACCCATTTCTTCCTCCCATTACCATCCCCAGGAAAATCCATGATCAATGAGCATCCTGAAAATTGTCTTCTGTAGACTGTTCTGTACCGAAGCTTGTATTTGGCCAGTTTCAAATAATTCATTTCACATATACTGAGGCAGCCAATAGATCAGACAATTCTGATATGTAAAAGATCTATTACATAGGTCAGTAGATCATCAGAAGTTCAGTGTTTGGTCCTGAGAGATCACATTACTAAAAGTATGAAATATAATATGTTATCTTGAATTACACCTAAACATTTGATTACATTCTTGTATTAAGAGAGAAAAGTATCACTGCAAACTGACAACTGATAGTTTGAGCAGGCTGCCCCACAGTTTTTGACCACTACTGTGTAACTTTTTTTTTCTGGAACTAGTATTGGTTGAGGTAAATAAAGTCCTATTGTTTTGTGACAGAGAACTAAATAGCATCACAATGAAAATTATTACATAGATCTTAATAAGAACTCTTGAGTTATTTAATATTATTTAATCAACTTTTGGATTCAAACAATGTGATAATTTAATGCTAATTTGTTTTGGTTTAATATATTCATACTGCTTTTATTTTGTTCTCTAGCTGAATTACCAAAACATAGACTTTTAGAAACACATGGTTTGGATATTTGTTTTCCAGCTGCTAGCTTTATAACTCTCTTAGAACAGGTGATCTTCTTTGTGATGATGGTCTTGGTATCCTCTTCCTCGAGAGGTGAAAAGTGGAATAGAGAACAAAAGCTCACCCAAAGTATATTTTATTGGCAGAATTTAATAGCACTGGGCATTGGTCACTGTCTACCAAGTAGAAAACAAGCTACACTTCACAAGCGCATTGGTTGCTCCTTAGAATGCTCCTTCCTGCCACATCCAAGGATATCCTCTAGAGCTCTCCGAGACTGTGTTTCTATTGAGGTTTAACCTGGTGCGAATGTTGTCTGTCTGTCTATTCATAAGTATGTCACTGTCAAGCTATAAGCAGTGCTATACACAGTGGTTCTATTTAAGAAGAAGCTAGAATGGGATAAAAAAAAGCTCTTTCCTATTGGAAAATTTCGCTTTAGGCCAAATGAATTTGACCTTTTTTTACTTTCAAAAATTTACCGTAGAATGACAATCTCCAGGTGAAAATATAACTGGGATGCTGAAGGTAAATTCTGGAGAGCCTCAGATTAGCTAAAAATTTGTTGAAGTTGACACGTGTGTCAGCACACTCAGAGATCCTGTGGGAAATGTCTTAGATTTGGGTTAAGCTCTCAGTGGGCAGCAGTCATCAGAAGGCAACAAACACGCTGGAAATGGAAGTGAAAGTGAGTTTGATTAGTTTTTGCTACAGCCTAGGAAAGCTAAGACCAAATTTTCTCTCTTTCCCAAAGGACAGTCAAGATCAAGGACAGTAAATATCCTTCGAGGAGGGAATTTGAAGAAGTTCTTGGTTCAGCACTGTACTGTGTGGGATACCCTGCTTCTATTATGGGTTAGTTGACCTCTGAAGATAAATATTTGCCTTCACAGGAATAAAAAAGCAGCAACAAAATAATACTTTTTTTTTTTTTTTTTTTTTTAAGTACCGCTGCTTCGGGACCTGAAAAGGGGACAAAAGTTTCAGTATTCTGTGCACTGTATTAACAAATATAGAAGACAATCATTGTTCAGTACAGTTTACCAGAAAATTGCTACATGTCATGCAAAACGTGGCAAATGACACCAAATGTGATAGATTCAAGAAACAGTAAAATGAGAAAATTTTTGCATGAAGAAAAAGGACTTTTAAATTTGTTAAATGATAACTATATTTTAGAATAAGCCTTAGTGCCTCTGTGTTTCCTTTTTCATTTTACATCTCTCTTTTCTCTATAGACAATGTAGAAATTGATTAAGTGATGAAAGAGAACCCCCAAATCATAGAAATCAAAGGTCTCGTTCCATCATTCTTATTCTCCAGTGCTTTGTTTGGTCTTGTTTTAAAGGAACTCCATCACAGCAAAGCCATTACTGCCTTCCTGTGTCTATTCCAAACCCTTAAGAGCATTAAGGGATCTCTTGTGTTGGTTCCATATTTTTCCAGACTTTAAACATCTTTGTTCTAGATTATCCTGAGAAACTGTTCTTTATATCCTTCAAATATTTGTGGCCACACTTCATGCAAGATTTGAGTTTTCAGACCACTAGTGACCACGAAGCATGTGCACAGTGTATTCCTCTGTGTCCTCTCCGATGAAGCATAAGGAAAAAAATGTTGCTGTTTTCTGAGCAGTTACACAAATGCGCAGTCCTAAAAAGACATAAAGCTTACAAGAGATTTATTTTACTGTGCCGTATTTAGTGTACATATCTTTCAGTAGCAGTCCTAGCTTCTCTGTCGCCAGCGCTCGCTTCAAGCCATTTGCTCTGTCCTGTGCCTGCCCCGCTGGTGTGCCAATGGGTCTGGTAGTGGGGTTCCCACTGGTAAGCCAGGTCGGGAAACTAATATAGGTTGCAGTTTTAAATATACTTTTTTAGGTTATTTTTAGGATATCATCTGTCTCCACAGCATCAGCAGGTGATTTGCTGTTTCAGATGCTATTCTTGTCTTCCACAAACCATTTTGCACAAAGTGGTTTCTTGCAACTCATTCCAGCTGTATTTTGTTTAATAAAAACTGGAAAGATAAACAACCTGAATCTTAAAGATTCACAAGTAAAGTGCCAATATATGTACATATTAAAGGTATTTAGTCAGCGTGATTTCCTTCAGTGCTTTGTAGTGTAGCTGTTCTTATTTAAGGGTGATGATCCTAATTGTGCTGTGTTTTGTATTTTTCTTTGTTCCCACTCATGCTCTTGGAAGACTGAAGAAATATTGCTGCTTTTACCATAATATACACACTTGAGAAAATGCTGAGAAGGCATGTTTGTTAAGCACTCCAAGCAATAACTGAGCATTGATGCAGCTACTTTGGTCATCCCACGTGCTTACTGATTTTGCTCCAAAAGGTAGGAAACAGAAAGTCGATCCCAAAGTGGTATTAAAAGTAGACCCTAGTGAGTCCAGTCTGGGCAGATATAAAGCATCTAACCCTAGCTCACTATCTCCAGACCTCATTGTTGCTGAGACAGCCATCCCATGTAGCTAAGTCTTGGATTCTTCCTCTTTGATCAAGCTCTCCAACTGCTTCATTATTTGTTGTTGATAGAATCATAGAATAGTTGGGTTGGAAGAGACCTTTAATGGTCATCTAGTCCAACCTCCCTGCAATGAGCAGGAGCATCTTCAACCAGATCAGGATGCTCAGAGCCCCGTCCAACCTGACTTGAATGTTTCCGGGAATGGGGCATCTACCACCTCTCTGGGCAATCTGTTCCAGTGTTTCATCATCCTCATTGTAAAAAATTTCTTCCTGATGTATAGTCTATCCTTTTTTTAGTTTAAAACCATTACTGCTTTTCCTATCGCAACAGGCCCTGCTAAAAATTTTGTCCCCATCTTTCTTATGAGCCCCCTTTAAATACTGGAAAGCTGCTATAAGGTCTCCCCGGAGCCTTCTCTTCTCCAGACTAAACAACCCCAACTCTCTCAGCCTGTCTCCATAGGAGAGGTGCTTCATCCCTCTGATCATCTTCGTGTCACTTCTCTGGACTCGCTCTAACAGGTCCATGTTCTTCTTGTTTTGGGGGCCTCAGAGCTGAAGGCAGTACTGCAGGGGGGTCTCACAAGAGCAGAGCAGAGGGAGAGAATCCCCTCCCTCGACCTGCTGGTCACACTTCTTTTGATGTATCCCAGCATATGGTTGACCTTCTGGGCTTTGAGCGCACATTGCCGGGTTATGTCCAGCTTTTCAGCCACCACTACCCCCAAGTTCCTCCTCCACAGGGCTGCTCTCAATCCCTTCATCTCCCAGCATGTATTGATACCGGGGGTTGCCCCAATCCAGGTGCAGGACCTTGCACTTGGCCTTGTTGAACCTCATTATGTTCACATAGGCCCACTTCTCGAATTTGTCCAGGTGCCTCTGGATGGCATCCTGTCCCTCAGGTGTGTCAATCACACTACTTGGCTTGGTGTCATCTGCAAAATTGCTGAGGGTGCACTCAATCCCACTATTGATGAAGATATTAAACAGTACTTGTTCATTTGATTCTCATGTTTTACAGAGCAGGACTTGGTACCCCCGAGTTCTGGGATGCGAACAGGGTAGCTCACTGCCATCTTTCTGTTTCCACTCTCTTTCTGTATATGTCAAATCCCTAGCAGTTTTAGAGCAGCTCAGTCCCTTTATGGATTTAACTTCTGAAGAAACATATTTCCAACCTGAAACATCTAAAACATTCTTATGCTTAGTGAAGAATGGAAAATGGCAGTACTGGTTTCACGCTACATGAAATTTCACATGCTTGTGGAATCCCTCCACTCCCATCTTTACCAAAACCTATGTTTAAGAGCAGTCCATATCACTTTTTGCTTGCTCTTCACTACTTTATGTGATTGTTATGGTGCTGACATCTTCACTCCTTGTGCTGCTTCCCATCCTGATGCTGCATTTTTTTTTGCACTGGCCAGACCTACTTGTCTCCCTCTGACTGGACTGCTTACTTGGCACATAGGTGAAGAAGACATATGAACAGTAGTGGAAAGAATACTCCTGTACCTATTTTTTCACTTGAGCAATTGGTCAACACATATTTCTTTTAGGAGAAGTTGTTGAGGGACGCAGGTGTCTTGGTATTAACCTTTTTATTTACAAAGAGTGCTCAAAATGACAGGAATTATAAGCCTCTTTCAGATAGCACTTGACATAACTCTTGCTGGGCTTTTTTTAGGGCTGTAATCCCAGTGTCGTTCAAGACATATTGTTGATTTATTGTTTCTTTCTCTTCATTTCTTTGGTCTTTTTGCCTCAGTTGCACAAAACGATATTCTGCAAAAATCCCTCCACCTGCATAATTGATGTGCCTTTGTTTGTCTGTCATACATGCTTGCTCCTAAGTTGATGCAACTATTGCTTCACATTATGTTGTTCCATGAAGGAGTTCAATGGCATCTTACAAATCTCTTTTTCTGCCTACTAAGAAAGCACCGAAGTGATCAAAGTGGAGCCCTTCCTAGAACAGGTATTAATCTAAGTACATAGTGCACAGTAAGGTGCATGGTTGGTGTGATGGGTTTAAACATTTTAGAGTAACCTAACTTTAACAGAAATATCTGATACAAAATTGATAAGGTGCTACGGTTGGAGCAAAGAGGAATTAATGGATCAATCATGTTAGAGAGGTAAAATAATGTAGCCTTTGTTTTTAAGTGGAAGATAAGGAGAATAAAAAAAGGGAAAAGTCTCATGCCCTTAGGAGATCCTAGTGGATATTAGTCCAGATCTACTGAAAGGAGAGACCAAGACACTCAGGGTTAAGTGACCTGAAAAAATCTGACACATATAAGTTTGTAAGTAGAGTATCCTGCTCCTTGTATCTTATCTTATTCCAACTGAGAGGGGAATAGTTTACACACTTTGTCAGCTACTAAACTAATTACTACATCATGTGGGTTCCAGGTTTTGTGATACAAAACTAATTTTTGTTCATTTTGAGCATTTTGAAGCTATGTGCCTTTGCCATTCGCCACTGATAATTTTTCCTCTATTTAGTTATGAATTGTTTTCCAACAATTCACCAGGAAAGTTTCCTTAAATGGCTAAACTTGCTGCATTGCTAAGTGCAAGGGAATGTATGCTTTGAAGCTTTTTTAATGTCATGCAATAATAAGTATGTCACACGGGAAAAACATAACTATTCAAATATTATTTCATGGTGGGGTCTTTCTCCCTCAAGTCATACTCTCTTGAGAGAAATAACCTGAATTAACTCTGCAATGAAGGCTAATATCCTGCTTGAATAGGACCTGTGGCCCTTGAATTTTATTACAGAGCTTTTATTCCTAGACTTTTCTACCTCACTTTTTTTCATACAGTAACGCTATTTTGGAGGGGAATGAGAGGAAAAATAATAAATATTGTTAGGATGTTTTCTCCATCCACTTTTAATTCTATGCTCCACAAACCCAACAAAGAATAGGAGTATTTCACTGGCTTTAACCTGTAATTTTTGATCTAAATCCAACTGTCATTGACATAAGCACAACTCTTTTATTCCTCTGTAGGAAAAAATGATAATGAATTTAGCACTGGACTCAAGTATCGCATACAAGCTCAGTTTATAGAAATGTGTAATAGCTTGAACACAAACAGTAGCAACAGAAGCACCTAGAAGAAATGGGAGAAACATGGCTATGCCATTCCTCAAAATTAGCAGAAATTGACTTTTTTGTATCACATACCAGGAAAAAAAAATAAATATCATGAGATTTTAGGAATAAAGTAAATGGATGAGATCATCATGTATGTTTGATAACAATAGTAACACAGAACTATGCTGTTTCCAATTAACAGTGGAACAATACTGAAATATATTTCATTAATATACAGGTAAAGGGGTTTTACTGCTAATCAGAATGAATTACTGCATTCAACACAGAGCTGCTACAGGTCTTTAAATTGCTTTTACCTTGCTGTATGGATATAGGTGAACATAGCTTAATACATTTTTTACATGATGTAATTTTGTCTAGCTCATACAATGTCAGGGTAATAATAATGATATTCTAATATTAATGCAGGCACAGGATATACATATTGATGAATAATGGTCATATGTTTTTGGATCTCCTTGCCAAGTCATATTAAAATGACAAATAATTGCCATTGCTTCAGAGAAATGGTACAGGCTCTGTAGTCAAAAAGCACATTAGGGACCCACAGCGTCCATTTGTTATCCTTTGTCAGGAAAACATGGTTCTTTAATGAAAGTGAATGAAAGGACACTGATTGAGGACAGTGACACTAAACCTCTTTCTCAACAGGAGCCATGACATGAGTATTAATAAGCAGATTGAAAGGTTAAGACTCAGCTTTGAAACTCTGGAAGCACAGTAGAATCTGAAATAACTCCCCTCTCATAATATAGGGGAAATCACAGTGTAAAATGCATTGTATAAGCCTTCTGGCCACAGGAGGATAGAGTGGATGGAAATTGGTTCCCAGACAATTCAGGCAAATGCCATTTAAAATCTTAACCCAAATATATTTTTGTTAAAGTCTTGCTTTTAATTCTGTCTTGATAAATGATCCCTTTCCTTCTCATTATCCCCTCCCTCTTTGGTCCCAGTACTATAAAAATGCTAACAAAATCAGCCTGGGCATTTCCCAAGCATTAGTGAGAAGAGTTGAGAAAGGGCACAAAGATGCAGCCTGAGTTAAGTATAAAACAGTAACCTAGAGCAATGCATTCAGTAAGAATTCAACATGTATGTTACTTGGGAGAATGAAGAACTATCAGTAGAAGAAGATTATTTTTGAATGCATAAGGCATTACGGTGGTCACTTATCAATTATTGAGAACTTAGAGGAGCCAGTCAGGGTCATGGAAGAGTCTGAAACAGGCAGTCCCTGATCCTGCTGAGCTCCATACGTACGTGTCGTCCCACTGGTGTCCGTGGTGCATGCAAGGGGGCAATGCAGATGTGCGTGTCTCTGCAGGATGGTGACTGAAGCTGCTGTGTCTCTGTGGATAAGGTTTTGCCTCTCTGAAACACTGTGTGATCTGCACAAACTCTGTATGATCGCAATCTCTGACTATCTTTGCAGGTTTATGTTCTTTTTGTAGTCCTATTTTTCTATGCACAGAAAATATCTTCCAGGAATTTGATGGTTTTAGTGTTAAATGAAAAAGCCCTGTAATACTAAAATATCATTTTCTCCATGCCAGTAGCAAAGCTAGGCAAAATGCCTGGAGTTTAGAGGAGTTTGAAAGCAGAGACTGGTTCTGTTCATCAGAGACATAAAGTGAACTGCAATGTTCACAGTTAGATTTCAGTATATTCAAAGAAGGTTAGAAGACTCTAACTGAAAGTCTTGCCTCCTAAAGATCTGACAAAATGATAAACCATTCCACACATTGAAGAAATTCATTTAAATCCAGATTTAAATGTATTTAAGTGGTTGTAATAATTCCAAATTAGCTTGAAATGTTTGATTTATCTTTAAGCAAGGTTAATAATGATGTGGGCCAAGTCTACACCAGCAAATTAAGAGAGCATGGGACTATTTTATGATGCAGAAACCAACAGCATGGCATAACCCATGTCCATATTATTAAATGCTTTTAGTCTTCAAACAGGTTGCCTCCATGCATGCTGCCAGTTGAGACTATTTGCCAGCTTGTGGTAACTCCTAAACTGTGCTCAGGCGTTAGCTGAGACAGCTAGCTGAAACAGGGTAAAATTATATCATGGATTTTCTAATAATTGCATGATAGAGGAGTTCCATTGTTCATTAGTGCTGTTTTGTTTAATGGTATATCTGTTGGTAACAGACCGGTAACAGACTGATTTCTTCAGTAAACAGTCATTGAATCAATACAAGTTGATGTTATTTTATATTTAACGTAGGGAAACAGTGGAGATTTTAGGGATGAAATGGCCACAGAAAATAATCTAAGAAGTGACTGTGAGATAATTCAATTTAAATTAAATGTAAAGAAAACGTAAAAGTAATTTGCATTGATCTGATCAATGGAGAGCAATAGCAACATTTTCTATCAAGCTAGGGGCCACCATCTGTTGGAAATAACAGAGGAAAAAAAAGAGTATATATGCGCACACAGGTGAAATGATGTAAGTCCTCAGCTCACTTCTGGGTCTTCTCCTGATCAGCTACACTGCATCTATGTTGGATCCTCAAGCTTTCTCTTGGACCTCACCATTAATTCCTTCCCAGGGGAAATCCAAGTGTGTTATTAACTAGAAGGTGTAGTTCAGTCCAGGGACTGCATCTCGTGTCCAGGTAGGGAGAGCTTAAACTCGTTTAATTCCCTTTGCCCTGCACAGCCATCCAACCCTGTTTCAACAAACCCAGTACCTCTCATATATCACACATGTCCAGACAGTGTCCTGGGTCTCACATTACTCTGGCATACTGCAATTCAGTTTCACTTTTATTTTGGGCACCTTAACTGGAAAGCCACAAGAGACTCAGTATTAATTCTTAGGGCCAGAGGAGTATCACGGAGGCACCACAGGGGACCCAGACTGAGTGCTATGCAATTTAGGCATGGTTGGCGCTCAATAAAAAAATGACTGTGTGTCCCAACCAGTGCAGGCGTCAGTAATTCTGCACCAGTTGTCGCTGTGGCCTCTGCTGCTACCTGTAGTAGGTGCCTTAAGCAATGTGGACGCAGTCTTAGTCAGTCAAAGGATAACTCTGAAATTGGTTGGGTGCAGGACTCTGAAAAGTAAGCAGTCTTAGGATATACCAGGTGAAATGTTTCTCAGAGGGAAGGAAATGTGAATGCCATTTTATAAGGCCTTATTGAGATCTCATCGGGAATACTGATAAAATTGTGCTCACTTATCTACAATAAAGCTGAAACCAAGTAGAAACAATTGCAAAGAAAAGTTCCCTGGATGATCAAGTTGCTGGAGATCACAACAGGATTTTATTAGTCTTGCAAAAAGTAAGCTTTTGAGGATGTGGTTGCATTAATAACATCAGGAAGGTGGACACAAGGGATTGAGAATTGCCTAAACACAAGGGCATTGTTGACTACAAACAAATGAGTAAAGATAAGTAAACATATGAATAGATAAATTTAGGCTAAAATATAAAGAAATATTGCAGCCTTTAAGAGAGAGAGATTGTGAAAATCTTGTGTGTGGGCTGTGGAGACAAGACACCCAATTTTTCAGATGGAGCTTGATGAATGTAGGAAAGTAATTATATGACTTGATTGTTTAGGATACCACAGGGCTGATGGTCCAGAGATCGTTGCATGACTATCTATTTCATCTATCCCCAAAATTGTAAAAATCCTGTTCATATAAAGCATTCTAGTGTTATAGTTTGTTAGCTGCTCTTTTAACCTGTAAGAATTTAAATAATTTGTTATTTTTACATTGAACTAAGTACCTATGTGATTTCAATGTCTAGCTTTATCAAGTACGGGGTAAAATACAGGTACCTATACCTTAAATGAGAAACTGGATGGATACATTCAGAAATGCCTCGGTGACGTACATATGCATTGTGTATTTTCACGTAAATATTGTGTCATGCAATTTGGACTTTGCAAATTTTGAAAATACAGCCCTTGATATGTGGGTTGATTGAGTATCTGCTGCCTGAGGTTTTTTAAGATTTTTCTTTTGTTTTGCTTCATTTCTGATCTGTGGTGAGGCTTGTTCTGGCAATGACAGGAGGGACAAATTGTTCATAGATCTTGTGTGCCGTTCCTGATACAGTATATTTTCAGTACTGTAGTTCTCATGTGCAGTGTTAGAAGTAGTTGAATGAAGAGACAGAATGCCAATATCTTGGTAAATAATGGACTTATTTTTCTTGCTGATAGTCTGATCTTTCTGGAGCTCCCTCCCAGAATCCCAGGCCCTAATGAGACTGGCCTCCATCATCCAGTAATAGGCTTGTGTTGTGAATAAAAAAAAATGGAGGGAGTCAGTTTTGAGGAAATTTAAGAAATTAAATTGGAGGAGCTGAGGCTGGTTATATTGCACTGGAATTCACTGCAAAACACTTTTTACATTATCTTATACTATAATAATATATGCTCTTACAATTTTTCTTAAAAAACCAAGAGTTACCTTTATGGCTGTGAGGTAAACCCATTCAATGGTGAATTCAATTCAAGAAATATTCTGAGTCTTCAATTAGACTATAGCAGTCGCTAAAGACATTCACAATACTGGTTTCATATCAGTTTTATATTTACAGGAATAATACACATGCAAAATATGTATTTAAATGTGTTTTAAAATTTATTGTTATAACAAACAGCGTCAAAAATTACTGTCACTGAAAGGAATTAGATAGAAATGTATCCATGATTCCTTTTTCATACCTGAGGTATAATGAATACTCTTCTCCCAAGCTAGGTAGTCAGTTAGGCTTTTAACCAGGGTTTAACAATACCAACAGTTCCCCTTTGTCCTTATGGCCCTTCTTGTAGTCAGCGTCTGCTATTATATTTAACCTAAATCACAACCTCACTTGTGATAGTTGTATTCAGCCATTTATTATTCACAGCTTATTAGAGTGGGAGTTAAAGACAGATTGCTGTAGTTTTCCATTTTTCATGGAGGTTAGGCAAAAATATTTCCTAGCATAACCAACACAGGGTCCCGCTATGGGAGATGCTGTCACCTTGTAAACTGTGGGTCCTGTAACCAGGCAGCCCTTTTACTTCATCACAGCTTGGGAAATTCTCCATCAGCTGAAGAGATAAGAGCATACGCATACCCATACACTGTTTATCATCTTGGATATCACCTGCAGTGACTGTAAAAGTGTGTTGCCCCAGAAAAGCAGGAATAGAAAAAGCTACAGGCAGAGCCTATCCTTGACCAAGCACTGCTAGCTTTCGTTGAATTTTGTGGATGGGCAGTGCTTTGGCCCCAAGGCACCATCTTTATGAACTTTATAACAAATTAGTAACGTGTGTCTTCAGCAGAACTGTGTTACTCCTGCAGCAGAGAGCTAATGAACTTTCCTCTATGATTAGACTTGGAAAGTTTCAATTTGTAAATAAGCAAATAATTAATACTTCCAAAAGCTATTTTCCCAATGTTATTTTAATGGCTTAATTTTTGCACTAACTAGACAATCTGGTTTAAAATTCATATAAAGGTAGTTTTTTTAATGCAAAAAATACAAAGCGTCAAAATCAAGACTCAATATATTTGAATAGAGAATCATAATATTTTTCTAATCAGACTTTCTAATCAGATTAATGGCATAAATTCATTAAAATATCGTTTTGTTTCAGCTCTGTTTATTCGAGAAACCCAGTTCAACAGTTCCTGAGTAATGCCCAGCTTCTCAGAGAGATGAAGGTGTCTAAATAGCTTTGAAGTTTTGGGAATAAATGCCTTAGTTTAAATGTGCAAGGAACTGAACAGACTTAATTTTACCCATGTTTACCTCCATCTACTTTAATCTTGCCATGTCCGAAATGAGACTGCTTATGTGCATAAAGTGAAGACTGTACCTAGATTATGTTCTTACATGAATCAGGATCGGAATCTTGAATTTTTACTTGAAGTCAAATGCTTTCAGTGTCCCATCTCGTTCCTACCTAAGATATGTTTTTTTTTTCTTTGATTTCAGAAGGAATAGAATCAAATGCAAATATTCTTCACTACCTTGAAATAATTTATACAAAAAACATTAATTCAAGTCCGTAACTGGGACAAACCCAGCAATTTTTGGGGTGGATTTTGAGTGGATGGAGAAGTCAACAACTATCTCTACTTGCCAAGGAAAAGAGAATCCTTTGAGCTTGTCTACAGAACCTGCTGCCATACACGCAGTCTTTGCTCCAAGTCAGAGGGTGCTCTGCATGGGAAGATAATGAAGGTGCCGACCAGGCTGGATAGAACTGAATAATTAAAGAAGCTTGTAAATTATGTTGCCATCAAACGCTGGAGGACATATTCC
>NW_009623680.1:30380-51976 GCF_000690535.1 Cariama cristata
TGTGGGAAAAGAACTGGCTCTGATGTATCTGAGGCATTTTTCAGAAGATATTAAGGATGAATATTGGATGCATAATTAGGTTTTCTTGAAGGTATGTTAGTACATTAGAGGTAGATCATGCAATAATTTCTATTATCACACATTACCTATACTTTGATTGAGCAGTTGTATCACTGCTTGTATTTCTGCATCTCTAGTTGACATTTTTCTGGAATAAATGTATTTTAGAAAGTGGAAGGTTATAGTTGCTCTCTACGTGCAGCATGCCTTTTTATTTTTCTTCTTTCTCTTCATTTTATTCCCTTTACCTGTTTTCTTTCCCTCTTTAATTTAGTGGGAATCATACACAGAAGCCAGGCAGATAAATGTACTGAAACCTTGTTAGCATTTAATTTCTTTTTAGATAAATGCAAATATTGCTGTTGATGGTACTGGAGCCTTGTCCAGCAGACATCTGAGGAACTTGCTCATCCATTTTTCACAGTGTGTCCATTACTATCAGTCACTGAAGACTGTGATCCAGAATATTCGTTCTTGACAAAAACAATAGAATTAAGCCACAGGGCTTCAGAAAATTGCTTTCATATTCAAGCAGTGCTACACATATACAGACACCTTGTTGATGATTTTCCTGCCCTGAAGAAAATATATTGCTGCTGCCACAAACCTGTCTTTTGGCACTTTGTCACTTACAAGTGATGATAAAATTGCAACAAAGAGACTTCTTTTTAATCTCATAGGTCATCGTTTGTACTCTGGACAGTCCTCCCTTTGTCCTCTCATTTAGTTTAGATAAGGTGGAAAAATCCTTTTAGTTGCCTCTAAACTTCTCTTAAAAATATAAAATCCAAAATGTCAGCCTCAATGTACCCTCACATTTTCAACATGACAACTTTTTTCTTCATGTTTCTCATTTGGATCAAAAGCTTTGTGTGCTTTTAAATATTTTTTTTTAGACAGCTGAATTGCAGGCAGCCTTTTTGATGTATAGATTCACATCAAACTCTAAACCTTAAGAGAGACATTTAATCCCTTTAATTTTGTGAGAACCCCAGAATCACATGATAATTTTATTGCTGAAATGAAATTCTGACCATTATTATATCCATTTGTTAGTGCTAAACACTTAACATAATTTTTAAAATTCAGTTATCTGATCCATCAATTCAAAGTTGCAGAAAACTTGTAACGGATGGGAAGACAGAAAAATTCTGAATAAATCCATGTATATGTTGAATATTTTGAAGATTGACTTTCACACCATTTGTACAAACAGCAATTTATCTGGCTACATTCTTTTTGATAATTTTTTCTACATTTGCTGGGAGATTTTTCTCATCTTTGTCAGCTTCTTCTTCAGTTTTATTCCTCAATGAAATCCCAAACCTGTCTGTGACATAAAAAGTCTACTGCCATGGGATTTTGATGCAGCCAATGCAGTATTTCATCTCCTGTCTGCATTCTCTTCTAGTCTGAGTCTCTTCCAGTTGGAGGTATGGAAAGAACAAAGAATAAAAAGAGGCTTAAAATCTCCTGAAAAGGGCAGCAGAAGAAGGTACCCTCGCAGGATGCCTTCCCCTGCCCACGTTGTACATCAGCCTTGTCTGCTCCTCTCCTGTACATCTGATGACCAATATCCAGGATGAAGACAGGGTAGGAGTGAGGTGGAACCAAAACTGGTGTCATGTCGGGGTTAAACGTACTCTTTAAAAAAGACCTAAAGGATGCTATCAATACCTGGGACAGATTCTCTATCTTTTCTCTTTTATTTTGGTCCCCCTGATTACTGCCAAGCAGAGGCTGTGGAGGCATCACAGGTTCCCTAGGATGAAGGAGGGAGTCAGCTCCTGCAACCCCCATTGCACACAAGGGCTTGAAGAGCTTGTCCATAGGAAGAGAGAGACAGACTCAGAAATTCAAAGTTTGCTGGTATGAGTACAACCTCAGCCTAGGACATTCATGGTTCCTCCTATGAGAAAGTCAAGCATTAAGAAATACTTAGGTGCCTAAATAACCATTAGAGGCCAAACCCTCTGTAAGCATCCAGGAGAAACAAGCCTCATCACTGTGGATGAAGGGATCCTTGTGTTCAAACCCATCACTGCTGAGGATAATAGACAGATTGCTCATTTACCTGGATTTGGCCCCTACAAATGGAAATGTCCTGGGCCTCCTGCCAGTGTCACCTTTCCCCATCTCGTAAAATCACTACAGATTCACCAGTATAAACTGGCAAAAGCAGAATTAGCCATAATCAGCATTCTTGCTTCTTCGTGGAACTTTTCACAATATGTGGGCTGAACTTGAAGATAATGAACCAACGTTGTCTAACAATTATACTGCTTGAAAACCTTCACAATAAAGAAAGATGGATGCCTAAATAGCTAAGTTCAGAAAATTATTTTTTCACTAGGTAAACTGCCCTTTTAGAGTTACTAATTATTCTTTTTCATTCTTCTATTTGCCTTATTAATTTTAATTTTCTACTAGGTGTTTACAGAATACATGCATCCAGACACCCTTTCCCTATTCAGGACTTACCTTATAGTAATCTTCAAAACTACTAGCTTCAAAAAGAAATGGTTTAGAATAGAAACAGATTTCTATGATACGTGAATAACTGCAATGCTTAAGAATACTAATGCAGAAGTGTCCAACCTAAGTTTCACCACCAAAGAAACAGTCTACGGTGGAGAACAATAATTTGCAGGAACTATTAGGCCTGAGATGTTTGGACTTAAGATACAAAAAGAAATTCCTCAAAAAGAAAGTTTGAATGTTGTTGTTCGAAGTAGTTTCTCAGTATAATATTGTATTGCAAATAATTATAGTGATGGGACGTTACTTTTAAGACAAGGTTTCTCTTGAACTCTTTTATTACATAAATCACCTCTTCCTGACCTTATGTTGATCATGTAAGATTTTGCAAGGGTATAATAAAAATGTATATGCTTCCATGTCAAAAATAAATAAAAAAAGGCAAGAGCAAGAAGATTTCCTCAACTAGAGACTATAAAATAGAAGCAAAAAATCATGGAAAAAAAACCTCACAAAATGATGAAAAGCATGAGCAGTTTTAAGACTCTGATTGATGGAATTTTCTCAAAATTTTAGGAGGCTTTGAAGTGTCAGTGCGTTTCACAGCAACCACTGGTAGTTTCTGAACTCATATTTTAAGGCTGTATCTGTCTCCAAGAGGTATAGCTGGGATAAATGGGAGCATACCATAAGAGTGGTAAAGGGTATAACAGGGACAGAAATGTTAACATAATTGTGTTGTGCCAAAAATTCCCACCGGTGTTATAAAACACTTTTTAAAAACAGCACGTAATTCAGGATTTAGCAATAATTTTGCCAGCTCTGGCATTTTGCCTGTATGTAGTTGTTAATGTTCTTATTCGGTTTGATCTATTTCTGCAGTAATCCTCCAGTATTTAATAATCTCACTCTATTTTGTTATTTTTTTTGTTTAGTGAAGCAAAACTTCTCTATTACAGTCCTGAATCTCCACACTTGGGATCCCTGCGGTAACCTTGGCAACCTCTTTAGCAGGGTGGGTGACAGCTTCTGTACCTCTCGCTGGACAAAGTGGAGTCCTTTCCCCCAAGCCCGCAGCGCAGCAGCAGCGAGCCGCGCCTGAGCTGGAGCGCATCACCGCAACACCCAGGCTTTTGGTGTTGAGGCTGCATGGCTGATGTCTGCATGCAGTTATGCATCTAGTTTTGCATGATCATGTAGTGCCCTTTTTAAAAAAAAAATGTTTAGATTAAGCCTATAATGTCATTTTTGCTACCACATAGTTCTTCGTCAAGATAGGTGGCAGGGCTGAGCCCAAACATGCTTTGTCGGCTTTTGAGATTTTGTCATTATTACTTATACTGGAAACTATAAGGCAAGCTCTTTTAAATTCTTTTTAAATCCACTAATTGAGTAAATAATTCTGTGTTCGCTGGAGACAAAAAGCTTTTAAAAAAGAAGCTATTTCTTATCCTATTCTATAGGGTTCTCAAGCACTCACTCTGTTAGCATAATCTATAACCTATTAACATAATCTATATCACTTTCTCCACTATCATCTGTTAAGTTATACATCCATAACAACTTGTGAAATTAGTATGCACCATGCAAATCTTACCTGATTTTTTTTTTTTACAGGTATTTCCCAAGACTCTTTCTTCCCATTTCATATATGTATACTTTAAAAATATTATTAGGAAGGAAATTTTGGATTGATAGTTGTAAAATATGGGCTGTCCCTTGCTTGAGAGATGTTGACAGTTGCTGTGGCTTCAAGAGGAAGCACTCTACATGGTTAAAATTCCTTCAAACTGAACTACTGTAAATTTTTACATCATAAATTCTCACTGCAGGCAATCCTGCTAAGTATTCCACGTCTTCGCTTCAGTATCTTTCCAGTTTATAGGTTGCTTACATTTTGTTGCTTTCCAGGGTGCTAACTTTAGTGTGTTCATGTTTTTGAGAGCCAATATAGTTACCTTTTCTCTCTAGATATAGTATTTCTCAAAAGAATTCCTCCTAAAAGGTTCCAAAAACAACTGAGCATTCAGAAGAATAAATGTTTTTTGCAGAATGTCTTAAACTTTTGAAATAGATCAGTTTATTTTTATGTATGTAGTGACTTAATTTACCCTTCATTAAAATCCCAAGGGATAAAGTTTGCTTTTGCTTTTACTTTTTCTCTTCAAAATTCAGCATGTGAAATAATACATTGATTTATTGGTATTAGTTTAACCAAGCCAAGAACTTGCTCAATTATTGCGGCTTTTTGTGACAATTGAATTGAAATTGATTTATGACATAAGATTAATCGATAATTTCTTCTTGATCTATTGAGGATGGGAAAGGCTGAAGTGATATACTTAGTGTTCAAATTTCTATGTTGTACAAGCCTAGGACAAAACTGGAATGAGAAAGGGACAAGAAGGATTAGACTCAAGGTTATAGTTTGAATTAGGGTTGAGACTGGGACTAAGGCCTGAGTTGGTAGTTTTACTCCTTGATCCGCTGAGACCTTGTCCATGTTGGTTTAAGAGCTAGGTGAGCGCTTCTGGTATAACAGTATCTATAGGGTTGTGGGTAGTGTTAAGGTTTGTTATATTTGCTTAATGTTTGGATTCTGCTTATCTCCTACAGTAAGGATGAGGGCTGGGACCCACAGGGTCTTACATTTTACCTGCTTGTTGGGTATTGGTTTTTGTCATAACATAATGTTAAAGATAGGGTTGGATGTAGGTTAGCAATGGAAAGGAGTTGGAGCTTAGTTTATTTGGGCATGTGGAGTATGCAAGCCTGGCATGCTTCCCTGTTCTTGTAGATTATTTACCATTTATCACTAATGCATGCTGTACCAAGGGTCAGCAGGCTGCAGTTTAGGCTACCTGTGCTCCAGGCCAACTTGGAGACCAAGCCACCGGTGGCCTTGAAGGGGCCCTTCCAGGAAGGTCTGCAAAGGAGCCTCAGCCATTGATCCCTCCTCAAGTTTATGATTAGGCAAGACACTGAAAAGACAGTGGATGGCTTATGGCTTATGTTGGGCTGTACGAAAGCTGAATCTGATTGAGGCTGGCTGTGGATTTTATTTTTACACTAAAGAGGACTTCAGTTTTGTGTGAACTGTTAGGTAAGTTGCTTGATATTGTTGTTAATATTGATACTGTACACAGATCTGGTTGAAGACTGATGGGAAAATTGTGAAATTATTTCTATTCTGTTCTGAGATAGGTAACAGCAGCCAAGTAGAGATCGTTCACATGAGGGCAGAGGTCCAGCACATGTTGATTTCATTACTCAGTACCTGGAGGTCCTCGTGTCTACCATAAACACTCTTTTCCATCTGTGAAAATGACTGCTGCGTAATTGTAAGCTGAGACGACTTCACTGGCTAACCTGTGGATTTGGCAAGACAGGTAAATAAACTGAGCACTTTAGGCACTGCTCTCTGTAATCCTTTTGGCCAGCCTTTGTCCTAATGTTAACAATAATCCTTAATAGTAGTTTAGACACCTCTCCCCTGGCCGAAATCAAACATAACTGGTTTTCCATTTCACATCCATTGTCATCCTATTTCTTCAGGTGTTAAGATTTATACAGCAATAAAAATAAAGAAGTCCCTTCCTTGTGTTTGTGGCACTAATCTAACTTTAGAGCTAATAGCATCAAAGGGTAAAAAAAATACTCTTCCCTTTGGCCCAAGTCCTTTTCATGAGGCCCTGTTCTTTCAGGATCAGGTAGTAAAAGAAATAGTTTATCATCTACATATTGTAAAGCTAATCAGAGCTCTTACTAGTGCTAATTATTATCCAGGCACAGTTAATGGAAACAGAAATATTAACAAATCATATGCTTCTTCCTCTCCTGCAATTGATTTGAACATCAAGCCATAAAATTAGCATGTTTCTGTGACCCTGATCCCAACTCAGTCCTAACTCTAAACTTAAAAATAGTCTGGGGCAGCTCCCTTGACACAAGGACAAAATATGAACTGTTTGTTTTCCTCTGAGCGTCAGACTTCATCCTACTTCTGTGGGTCCTGAAGGAGCACTTCAGCTTCTGCTTCTATAATCACAGCCCCAAACCCAAGGCTAATTGTGGCAACTCCACCTTTACTGTTAAAATACAATGCAGATCAAAGCAGTCTCTGCACCTTTAATGAACTCTCAGGCACTGACGGTCATGCTTTAGTTAGACTGCATTTAGATTACAAGGGTTTTTTTCTGTTTTATTCACTTCTAGGCCCTGCTTCTCAAATATTGTATAGTGAGAGACTCAGATGGGGCTTTGCTTCACATTATTCAAGAACATGCTTATGTGATCTTAGGTGATGTTACGTATAGTACTACAGCAACCAGACAGATAAATGTAATCAGGGAATGTTTAAACTGTAAAATGCCTCTCAGTTAGAAACTTCTGGAAACAAAACACTGACAGGGTGAAGCATAAAGTAATACCCTCCAAATATTAATAACATTCTAGTATTATCAACTTCATAATGATGACACCTAATAATATTCATATTGCAGTCTAATATTTATAATGAGGAGAGCTATCTTTGCGGACCATTGAGCTGACAATTAGTGGATGTGTGACTGCAATGGGACGTGCATGGCTGCAGTTAGCTCTACACTCACCATCTCCTTAGTGGTCTAACCAAAATGGCTCAGAGGTCAGGAAAACAAACACAGGAGAAGCCAGAACAGACAATCATTTATTAGATATGTTAATATAAAAATCACATGACTTTACTGACAGTAATATAGAAAAGTTCAGGCTAGAGCATTTTGTGTTTCACTGCTCCAGTGTGTTTGTTTTCTTTGCCAGGCTTTGCCCCACCGAATTTGTTCCAAGGTAAGCAGTTTAAGCCTGGCTCAAATGTGCAGTTTTCCTACTATTTCTTTTTCCTTAGGTATTTAGCTTTCCAGGGAACTTTCAACTCTCACTATTTCAGTATTAGAATAGGAAAGTTCATCTGAACAGCATTACTCCTGTAAAACTGTAGTATTACTGATTCCTACAACAGGTTTAGTGTTTTCCTGACAAAGATGACAA
Organism: Cariama cristata; assembly: GCF_000690535.1. Taxonomy (NCBI): domain Eukaryota; kingdom Metazoa; phylum Chordata; class Aves; order Cariamiformes; family Cariamidae; genus Cariama; species Cariama cristata. The sequence continues at coordinate 37,947 of NW_009623680.1, forward strand.
TCATTCCATCTTCAATCATTCGAGTATCAGGACACTTTAGTGTTAAGAGAGAAACTCCCTGTAGTGGTCTATTGACAGATAATTTCTTTATCTTCTTAATAGTCTCTTGAAAATTTGGTGATAAGAGTTGGTACAGATTATCATTCAGGGTATAATATTCCACCTGTAGCTTGCCAGTTTTTACAAACACCAAGGTGGGGAGATCCATTATACCGGTACTCCACAAGGTCTTTCAAAGCAACAGTGCAAAACACACGCTTCCAGATACATCCGTTCTCTCATTGAAAAACCCGCAGCACAGTCAGCCATGGAAAAAACTGGCAGAACTCTTAGATCCTGTGCATATCAATGCATAGGGAGTTCGTCATGAGGGGATGCTTTTGGAACACAAACTGTGACATACCGTCATTATTTTGAAATGTTAGAGAATAAGTTGTGAGGAAAAATATAACTATCTACTGTCTTGGGGTGCCAGAAGGCATGAAAAATCACGACCCAATAAATCTTGTTGGGTTAAAAAATGAGTTCGTGGCACCTCTAGGACTGAATACACAGGATTACCTGATTTATGGGAGTTATGAAGTTACCTGGTGCCACTTGAGAAGCCCAAGGAAGGGAGCTGTGCAAGTGGAAGGATAAATAATGATTATATTTTCAATACTGAGATAGAAAGGAAGAAGAAGTTCCATCAAGCCTCAATCACTCTTTGAGACCCTGTTCTGAAAGTATCTTTCTACCAGATATAATGGCATTTGGGCAGTTTTCAGTATCACATCAGGGTGGTCCCTTACTGAAAAAGAGTAATAGCCAAAAACTAAATGCTTAGGGGAGATGTGGATTTTCAAGCAGGCAAATTAGGGGAAGTTTTTTCTCCTGCAAGATCGAGGTGTTTAGATCCTGATGTAAGTGGAAGAGAGTTCTCCAAACCCACAATCGGGTAGCTGAAAAAGGGAAGAATTAGTTTTTAGATTTCAAATGTGTGTACATGTGATTGGTAAAGGACTGTCTCAGATTTGGCCAAATCCTGCTTGTATTACTCTTGAAAATAGTTCTAGTATCTAATTAATGGAATAGTAGAGAAATGATAGTCAACGCAAGTAACTTGATTATCAAAACTACTGTGCAAAACAGTAAGCACCTTTCTTATTTCCTGATTGTTTATTGGGACCGTTTCCCCACTTTCTTTAAGACACCATTAGCATAAAGCAGCAAGTTCATCTGTTGGAGATGGTCTGGGTGTAGGTGCTGCTGCCTTGAGGCAGGAAAGGGAGTAGAGGACTTCAGAAGGTCATGTTTTCCGTCTTTACTAGAGCAGTAGAAGTCCAACTTGGCTCTGTTGAATCTATCAGTCTCTTTACAAAGCAGATAGGCCTGGTGAGTCACACTAATTGAGAGAAAAACTATGTAAGGATTAAGGTTTATTTACTAGAAAAAAAACAACAGCATCCGAACAAAAAAGGTGGGTTGTGAGAGATGCTGAGTGCCTGAAGCTTTCCCTAACTCCGGCAAAAAAAACTGGAAACTAAGCAGTAAGGGAAAACCCAGTCAGTTTTGCTTAGATTCCTAGCTTCAGGTAACAGGAATTGTTCTTTTCCTTTTTCCATTTTCCCTCCTCCTAGAACAGAAATTGTTTAAGAGCCTTTGACTGAAAATGTGAATCATTTAGGCAAAGCTAATGATAATATCTGTACTTCAGCTTCTTTCTCAGCAGTATGAACTTCTGTTTCAGTTGCCTGTGAAACTCCAGTTCTTTGTCATAAATTGCAGATGCCATCATTTCACTCAAAACTTTTCCTTCCTTTCTTCCTTCCTTCCTTCCTTCCTTCCTTCCTTCCTTCCTTCCCTCCCCCTCTCTCTCTTTCCCACTTACATCTCTCTGCTTTCCTTTCTTCTTCCCTTTTCAGTAAAAATATTTTAGTTACTTCTGAGAACAATAATAGGAATAAGGAAATTGTTGCCCAAAATTTGAAAAACTACTTACGGTTTTTCACACCCCCTCCACCCCAGCCCTTCCTTCCCTCCTCCCAACTGAACAACTGGCCTTATAATGTCCGGTGCTGTTGCCACTGAGAAGGATTTCCCTGCAATAGTCCCCACCCATGGTGGGGCATCAGGTTGACAGCAAATGTAAGAATAAAAAATTCTCAAGAAATGAGTGCTTCCAGTGCTGTTACTTATGCAAAATGTAGATTAATGAAGTGAACTGAGGTTTGCAAAGAGCATGGGCTGAATAAGCTGAGGCTGATGAGATCTAAGGTGGGGAAAAGTGAATAGAAGCCATAGGGCAGATGCAGAAGGATGTTTAACTTCAGTTTCCTTTCTAAACTCTGAAGGTGAGTCCACATTTAGGAGAAAACTTTGTTTTGACACTCCATTGGTACTTCTTTTTTTTTTTTTTTTTTTTTCCTGTTAGATGTTACGAGATCACAATTAATACATCAGCTCAACCAAGAAAAATCTGGGCTGTGAATATAAAAGTCTCCTCCTTGCTAAGGAACTATTTGGGGCCAGTATGGTTCTCTGGCAGAACTCCCATTCTTCCAGGCTGCATTAGAAGAATGTGAATATGAAGAAATCACATAAAAAAGAAAATTAAAGTGAATAATGTAGTTGCAAAATGTAAAGCTTACTTTATTATGCATTCTTTCACTGTGTTTTCATATACAATTTTGTTCTAAAAATTCTGGCTTATTCTGGCTGTGGTAGACACTTGGGTACATTTAGTTGGTTAGCTGCTATATTGATTTTTAAACCAAGTATCCTAAGCAGAATTAAATTTTCATGCTAAGCAGAATTAAATTTTCCTTTCAAAAGGTATTAATTTGCTTTGGTTCTCAAAAACACACCCCAGGAACCAGCCTTCAGTCAAAATAAAGCTTGATGAAAAATGAAAAATCTCTGTTATTCCTGCAATTTTATGATCAAATTTAGTACTAAACTTTATTAAGCCATGTTTTGCTTTTATAATCTAATAGACTAGCAACTTAGAAGTGTACTGTACTTCCAGAAGTGGTTAAGAAATCTACTTGTGCATCTCATAAATAATTCCGGCAGGTAAGAGCCAAAGTGCTGCTCTTTCTACGGGCACCTATGTATAATTGTGTAGTGGACTTCCACAGGAAAAACATGGCATTATTGAAGATTTGTCTTGAAAGATTTATCTTATTCTGTTAAAACAAGTCATTAGATTTATCTCTTTCAGTATCATAGGTCTTCATTGAGTCAAATAAACCATATTTTGTTTACCGCCCTGGAAAGATATAAATGCTAAATACTCTTTAACTTTATTTTATGAGAGTGAATATTATATTCCTCTTTCCAGTGACCGTTTATTGCCTTGTGAATAAAAAAATAATTTACCAGACAGAAATAACAGCCAGAGGAAGGTGGGATTTATGAGCATGCCAACTCCACTAAAACCAAAGGATAAACAATAGTCTCAGAATAAAAATGGTGAATTATCTAGTGCTCTGTTCTCAAAACTTGGAAATAGCTTTTCTCAGAAAATTAGTTTTACTCATGTCATCATGGCAGAAGTAAAAGAGTGCAGGTTCTGTTTCCTCTTTTTTTCAGTTCCTTGTAGCCTAATGAATCTGAGAAATAATTAGATATATTCTGTTTGTAAGAAATTAGAATATGAAAGAATTGTCCATCAGTCTGTAATATGGCATTAAATACATGTGCTGCAGAACATTTCTAAATTCTGAACACAGCAGATTTTTATATTATCCTAGCAGTGTTCAGTATTTCTTTGTTGCAAATAGTTGCGTGAAGTCTATAACTTTTCAAGATAAGGCAAACATCAAGTTTCTGTTTGTTCTGTAGGCTCTCTGATTTTGAAATGCAGTCTGCTTTGAGAAGTAACTGTAAAATGAAAATTTTGTTTCCTGAGATTAGCTCTCGGAATTTTGTTTTACATTACACAGAAGTGTTATTGCTAAATTCCTTACTGAAATCCAGAGAGACTAGTTCTTTTACACTTTGAGAAACAGTTATCTTCTCAAAATATGTGGTTAGTCTAGTTCAAAAATTTCACTTTGCATTTTAACCCACTACCTATTTATAGTTAAACATGATTTTTCTTTCATTTGAAATTCTCACGGAAGTCATGCAGACAGACAGATCAGGCCCACAAGTATATAGAAGATTTTGTAATTTCAAGCGTTCCTTCTTTTCTTAAATGTAAGAGACTTGCAAGTATTAGTTTTATTATTTTTTCAGTCATGTGATGCTGCACCTGCATTGACAGATCAGTACAACTACTTGGCATTTATGTCATGTATTTGTTCTTCAAGATTTCTGGGATAGGAAACAGCTTGTTTTCCCAGTTTAGTTACATTTCACACTTTGATTCCCCTTCCAACTGGTATTTAGTAGTTTCCAATTCTCTACCCCCCTCCAATTAATCCATGGGATCCTTTGGAGAGGGACAAGAGAGAGAGAAGGCAGAAAGGTGGGGGACAGTAAGGCATCACTTTGCAAGGTGCCAGCAAATCCTTGTCTCAGGAGCCTTCAGGTTATAGATGGGACATGAGCAGAAGAGCAAAAGGAGGGGGAGAAAGGAACCCGTGCAAAATTGAGGAAGAGAAATAGTTTCAGGGGAGTCAGAACAAGAGAAAGTAGGGTAGGATCTGTCTACGCTAGATCAGGGTAGGGAGCAATGGTCAAGTCCTTTGTTAAACGGGCTTCAGGATGACCTACTGTATAAGGATGAGATGGCTCCTTCCTCCCAGGGAGCAGATGGTTGAAAGGGAAGTACATAGCAAAGCACTCTTTGTACCTTGCACATTTCCAGTCTAGTTGCACTCTCCAGGTTCCCATCTGTGTCCTGTGCAAGTGCTTGTGACGGGGTAGAGGGACATCACATGCTACTAGAGTGGGGCAGGTGAGGACTTTTACCCTTTTTCTCTAAGGTTTTAAATTTATATTAATTTTATTCTTATTTAAATTTTGTTCCTTATTTCATATTTCAGATAGTTTTTCATGTTACCGTCAAACTAATGCTTACTGATGAAATTGCGCAGCTGCATGTATTTCTTAAGCAACATGTTCTTCTGTAAAAAAAAAATTAACTCATTCTTAGTTATCTCTGTTCTGGAGACAGTGCTTAGCCGTAAGTGACTGAGGATATAAGCAAGCAAGGTTGCTTGAGTGAGTGGCCTTCATTCCTCGATAGTTTCAAGGGATCTTGTAGGGACTCCCATCATTATTTCCTTGGCAGAAAACTGAAGTGAAAGAGCAACTTTGCATATTACCTTTCTCAAAACCAGGCACATGCACCTCTGAACCTTACACAGAATTTGCTAGCTTTTCAGCTGCACAAAATAACAAAGTCAAAACCTGAAGTGAATTACTATTTGTCTTTTTTGTTCATAAGATGAAATGAGTATCTACTGCCCTAAGAGTTCGTAGAATTTTATGCTAAATTAATGACAAAAATATTTGTGAAGAAAATGTCCATTTTGCACCTGTAATAGAATTTTCTTGCAGCAGCAGCAGCTGTGTCTGTTCCGTGTAGATGACAGGCTGACAAATGGAAAGATTATTTCTGTTCCTTCTTTCATTTGAGAGTCATAAATCTGAAAAATGCGGAATAGATTTTTTTCGTGCATCTTATAAGATTTTATAGGAAGATCCAAGATGGCAGAGAGGGCACAGTTCCAGAATATAAATTAAGGTCTGTACTGGTACCACCAGCAGTCACTCAACATGATTTGACAGTATCTTTGTCAAATCGATACACAATGCTTTGTTGAACTAGTGGAGTAAGTGGATATGTCTGATAAAATAAACAACGTGTTGTCCATGATATTGACATGAATGCTTATTTAATAAGATTGTTTTGATTCAAAGTCAGTTTTCATATTTATACTATTGCAAATCCTGCAGAAGCAGTTGTGTCAGTCATCTGTATAACCTCATATTCCATAGAGATGCAGATCTCTTCAGCTTTGTCTTGAGGTGTGTATATAGTGCTACCATATGGATAGTAAATACTATGACAATTTATATTCACCCTGTGTAGGCAGACACAAAGCTTTATCCTTTCTCAGTGGTGATACAAACACCAAGCAAACTGGATGCTGAATTATTGGTCAGCGCAGGTGCTCTTTGTCATGAGGCATTTCACTCTACTGCTCTGGAGCCAGCTGATTTGGGGGCAGTAATTACACCATGGACCTGCAGCTCCACAGGGTTTTTTTCTTGGTTTCCAATGCAGCAGTTCCAATATCAAATTTTCCTTAGACATAGAGCTGCTAAATTTAAGAAAAATATAGATCTTTCCATATGTACCAGTGGCAATTCAGAGGCAGTGGATTAAGTTGTATTTGTGCCGGTGAGCAGCTAAAACCAGGGAAAATGTCACCCTGGACCACACTGCAAAGCATCTTCAGGGGGCAGTGGTGTCAGTAGAAACCGAGCTGTCAGATCGCTGACACAATTGGATTGCAAAAGCCTTACTAAGCCTTGCATGACATAGCTTATCTGTAATTTTATTTAGCTGTTCTGATGAATGCCTAAATAATTTTTTAATTATAAACCTTCTTTATTCTATACTTCTTCTTTTTATTCCTATACATATATACAAGCACAGGTACTCTTTATTCAATTGAAATATTAACATTATATAATCAGAGGGCACTTTAATGTCATCTTTTAGTGCATGAAAGGTCATATTACAATGAGGATTTATGGTTGTCTAGTTACCCTGAGAAAGTCCTTTTATTCATAGTGTAAAAATGAAAACCTCGTGGTGGCAGGTTCTATTCTTTAACTGTGTGATGACTTCTCTATCACTATCGCTCTTCTTATCTCTGGCAGTGTAAGAGGTACTAGTTGCTGCTTGAGCATGGGTGAGCCAAATTATTTTTTTATGGAATAGCTGGATGTAGCAAGACTGATATGTCTTTCTGTCTCACTGGTACTGCTTCCACAGAGGCAGGCATGTCTGCTTTCTACCTCAAATATCCTGAAACCTTTACCTTTTTGTCTTTTCATCTCCATAGGCAAGGAAAATCGCCTTTTATGGGGGACCTGTGTAAAGACTGACCTCTCACTTCTGAGGCCTTGAGCAGAATCCAGGGTTGTGCTTATGTTTTGCACACAGAGTGAGCCACAGTGGGTTTGAAATTATAATTTTTTGTTTGAAATTATAAAACATAAACTAACTGTTTTAACTTGAATGTAGAAGGCCTGTTTTGGTATAGCTCCCTAGTCTTCCTTAATATATGAAAGAACAGCCTGAAGCGGAGAGGGCAAGCCTGCGCAAGTGGGCTGGTGCCTTCAAATGTGGCGAGTGGGAGGTACAAAACTCCCCATGTGCCTCCCCTCTGCCTCCTACTCCCTATGTTCAACATCCATCTCCAGATGGAGTGAAACGGGGAAGAAGCAGAGAGGTCGCTCCATTCCTCCTCCATAGCGTGGCCGCCTTCATAGGATGATTCAGGAAATTATCCTTTTTCATGCATTGCACCCTCTGGCAAGCATCTTCCCCATGGAGGATGCCAGCAGCATTTCTACCTCCAGGAGGAAAGAGATAAAATTGTAAATAACATTTAAGAGTTAACTATTTTTGGCTATGTTGCATAGGCTGAAATTCCTATTTTCTCCTTCAGATATTTGTTTTGTGTGATCTGACTGAGGCAAGTCAGGGAGAGGGCACAGAAGACATTTCTACAATTACAAGTGCCACAGACTAGAGATCAGTAGCACAAGTGAGATTCAAATACAATGAAAAATGGGAAATCACAGAGTGCAGAGCGACTGCCACAGTCATGGTGGCAGGACTCCCAAGTATGCTGCAGCTTCCGTAGCACGGAGCAAACCTGTGCTGCAATTTGGATGTGCCCTATGGCACAAACACCGCCTCTCCACCAGGCCAGCACCGTGTCAAACCAAGCTGTGACAATGTCCTCTGAGCAAGGCAGCAGCACCATTTCTACCCTGACCTAAAAGAGAAATGGTTTTGTTCTGCTCTGTGGACAAATGTGCTGAGGAAAGACAGCTATCTGACTACGTATGGTCTGCGACAACCTGGTGTCTCTCTGAAAAGATGCTGGTGGGTTGTGGATGGGCTCTACAGCTGGTCTCAAGTTCTTCTCAGCCAAAGCATTTTTGGCCATGGCTGTTCATGGTTCCCATTTTTGCATGCTCCCAAATCTGGATACTTCATTGTCTGTTTTTTTAAAATAAATGCATCTCTGTGGGCTGGTACCTCAGGTTTCAAAGCAACCTCCCCACTTGCAGGCTCCCGTTGCTCCTATATGTTCTCTCTAGTTATGTCTAGCCTGCCATGAAGCGACACTGCACTGCTGCCTGGGCTCGCACCATGCCACCTCCTCTGTCCGTAGAAAAAAACCTAGGTACACAAACAGGTAAGAAACAGGTTTGTTTGAACCTGATCTAAACTGCAGGCTGTGCTTAATTTGTAGTCTGAATATAGCCTCTGAATTGCTCCTTGTGCTCCCAGGGTCTTATTTGAGAAGGAAGAATATGGCAGGCAATAAATGGCAAGAAGATCTTACAAAGGTTTTATTCATTCATAATCATTTTTAAGAGAGCACTTCACTATACTTCTGTTTACAAAACAGTAAACAGCACTAAGAAATTTCCCTCCTCCACCAAGAGGAATGCGAAGAGAACAGGTCATGTCTCTTGGTGCTTCCTCTGCAGACTGCAGGTTTGGTAGATAATGCTAAATGATTTAACTGTCTAATTTGATACAGTGCAAGTTTTTGATCAGTAAAATATATCAGTGTGACACATACACATACATGAATGCAGCCTACGTGAAATGCATTTACTATCAGTTAAATATTTAAGTGTCATGAATTATAATTATAACTAGAAAATAATGGTAAAGCTATTCTCATTCTAGTAGTGGTTCTACAAAATATGATTCTTAACGCTGTGCTGTCTAACACTTTCATTATTAACGATTATCTGGGAAAAAAATCCTAGTAATGTTTGTAAATATCCCCAAAATCATGAGAGAAAACAACAAACAAATTTGCTGGCATTGAAACTGCTATGTTCAATTCAGGCCCAAATGTCAGGGACAAAGACTACTACACTGAAAAACATCTCTAGAAACAGAAATTCTGAAAAACATTTTGGGGTTTGGAGCAGATGATCTGCTGCTCAGTGCTGTGGCAAGAAGAGCTAATGTGGATAAACGGGATGATCCTAAGTAAGGAGGTTATACTGGGGAATATTTTGTCACTGTCCCTTGTGATATGAAACCTAGAAGACGGGACAGGAGAACAGACTGTGGCAGATTCAAAACAAAAAAATAATGGATTATTTTTTTAAATGCTCCATATTTAAGCTGCTAAACTCATTGGCATACAATATTATGGATACCCAGAGCTTATACTAATGAGACAAGTTCTTGTAAGTACTTTCCATGTAGCACTCTTGAGCACAGAGGTGTCTATATTTGTCATAAAGCTGGAGACTAGTAGAGGAGTCCAGAAAATATCACTCATTTCTTTCCTTTTTTAAACTTTCCCCGAATGATCCACTACACATCACCGTCAAAGACAAGCCATTTGTCTAGACAGACTTTGGGTCTGACCTAATACAGCTAGTCATGTGGTGTTGTTCCTACTACTGCTATATTTACCACCCTGATATATGATCACATCTCTAATATTGTGTCCAGTTCTGATCTTCACAGTCCAAGAAGGAAACTGAAAATTTGAAGACTGTAAGAATATTTTAAATTATTAGGAAACAGGTCAAATACTAAAGGATCCTGCTATATTTCCCTTAACAAGGGTAAGGCTAAGGGATAGTTTGCTTATAGTCCAAAAGTATCTAACTGCGAAAGGCCAAACTCTTCAGCAGAAAAGAGTCATGCATGATGGTAGCATTCATCTGGCTAAATATAGATGTCTGTATCTGAGCTGGTCCATCTAGAAGCTCTGTGTGTCAATATAGATCTAAGCAATACTCTCAGTGGATTGTAAAGCACAATTCGTCTCAGTCTAAAGTAGATGTCTAAAACAGGTTAGATGAATCACTCCCTTAAAGTTTCTATTTGCTCCACTGTCTGTGAAAGGCACCTAGTGTGACGAGCACAGTTGCAGACCTCTACTGAAGGTGCCCAAAATTGGTTGAATCTTATTCCTAATGTCTATGAACTGATTAGTAGAGATTAGTAAGAGTAGTGGAGTAGAGTACAGATTACTGCTCAGTGTCATTAGCGTTTGGAACACATTATGAAGGACTGAGATGGCTCTGCTTTCAAAGGCTTTTTTAATATTAAGGTTACACTTTATTTCCTAGAAAATACGCCCTATTTGAAACATGGCTGTTGGCCTTGTGCCAGAGGACTCCTCTGGCCCATATTGTACAGGAATCCTAATGATTCCTCCTGGCCTTAAAAATCTGTGCCTTCAATCATTGCTAATGAGTAGTGGCATGTTTTCAATGCCTTATTAAGTGGCTCTTGATCAATACAGAGGTGCCATTTACCTGCAGGGTTTTTCCCACAATTGTTAGCTGCTGCTGCTGTGTTCATTTCAAAGGATGTAATGTTACAAATCAGCTTATGAATCTCAAAAGTGCCGAAGTTTTCCATCAGTACCAAAGGGCAGATTTAGCAGTGGCTCTGAGGGTGGTAGACTTCCCTCTTAGCACTCTGGCCCATGCTGTGCAGCCAGACGTGAAGCTGCAGTGTAGCACAGCCCTTTCTATCAATATCATGGCAACATCCAGCCCTGTGTAGCCAAATTTATCCTTGCATCACTTAGTTTGCAGTGAAAATGGCTGAATTTAAAGTTTGGAGTTTAAAGAGAGTCTTTCCTGACTCAGTCTTTCCCGCCACTGACAGGTTTGTCTGTAGTATAGGATGCCGTTATATCCATCAGTGTCATACATGAAGAAAAGATGATGGTGTGTGCATGGCTATGGCCATAAGTGTGTTGTATGCTACCCTTGTTTTCATTAAGTATAATGGCAGGCAAATGCATTAATTAGACTTAGTGTTCACAATTACAGTTTTACTTTGTATTGCTGTCATTTAGGATGACTAAACAGGACTTGCACACAGTAGCTGTGTTCTTGAGGTAGCTGTTATGAAATCACATTGTGAGTCAATACTACAACAACAAAAACCCCACTTTTGACTGGTCTGAATACTTCTCCAACTAAAAAATTTTCTACTAATTTTATCAAATGTATGACTTGCATAGTAGTTCCTAACACTCTCCATTATTATTGGTGTTATTAGAAGTCCTGCATGTTTAGCTTTTATTAAAGGGCTGATCAAGGATGGCATGGGAGAAGAGGGTGTTGAAGAATATTATAAAACCAGAAAAATCTGGTTTTTGTGGGCTGAACAATGATCAGTATCACTGGTAATAATCACTGCCTCATCCGATTTGTTTTCATCTCACAAATGAGCATGGCTGGCAAAGCTGTACCTGAAGGGCTTAAATTCCTGGTTCCTAAAGCTGGATCTCCAGCTGCAGGTGCTCAGACATCTCTAAGGTACTATCAGCAAGCCCAGTCATAAATCATAGAGACTTGCTGTTTACCACTATGACTGATCTCCAAAAACAGGATCAATGCAGCTCATTCCTGAAACCTGAAAACAAGTGTATATATAAGAGAAAGTGTCAAGAAAGACAATATTAAAAAGAAGGTCAAACTTTAATTCACCTTGGTTCCCAGAAACATTCCTTAAAGCCTCCTGATGAGAATAATTTCACAGCCTGTGTGGATTGCATTACGCCTACCCTTAAACAGAGTCCTTTAAAGACAGTTACTGACTCATTTTTATTCTAAAAAATCTTTACTGTGGTGACATCCCTTCTTAACCAATAAGGCAAATGCAGATGAATTAAATGTAGTTTTCAGTCATATTTTTGCTGCTAGGAGGCTCACTGGGGTTTGCCTCAGTTTTGGACAATGGAGGGGCGCCTTTCTGCACTGTTTCAGGAGAGGCTTGGAGAAAAGTAAGCACTTTGAGTCACTGATGCATAGAACAGTCTATATTCTCCAGCACAGTGAACTGCCTTGTTGTGGGGAGAAGGCAAAATCAAAGCTCCTGCCAATCTAATTCCTTTCTCCTTGCACAAAGTAAAGTCATTACTCTGCAAAGAAAGATCGCTCTCCCTCTCACAATCTGGTCTTTAACTCCAGCATCCAGCACTGAGGCACAGGAGGAATTCTTACAGCCTTTGGCATCTCTTTGCTCTGTGCCAGCTGAACCACAATTTGTTCCTTCCTGAATACAGCCTGCAACTGAATGAGCAGACTGTGCTATCATCATACTTGTATAAGCTGAGATCAAAGATCCTTCCAGCCCAGTATCCTGCTTCTGAGAGTGGACAGCAGCAGATGTTCTGGGAAGAGTGTGAGAAAAAGACAAACTAATAACACTTTCCCAGTGTGTTCGCCTTGACTCCAGAGATTTGTGCCTGACACATTTCCTCAGCTAGAGCCAAAATCTGCTCAACACTTTTCTCCATAAAACAGTTACAACCAGTACTGTAAGTTGTTCTCCCTGGAGCTGATCCTCAAGGTAGCAATGCCACCATAAATCCAAAGTATCTACCATTCATCCGGTTGCATTACATTCTCCACCAGTCACAACAGCATTGAGCTTTCTCCTGGCAGGTTGCTTCTTTTTCACTGGCACACCTTGAAACAGGAATCTCAATAAATGTGTAGGTAAACCCCACTCTCTGACAGGATTCACTAAGAGTATTTGTATAACTTTGCTGACTTTCATGGAGTTGGACTACATTTTCACTGGACTGTGTGTCATGTTTAAAAGCTGAGCTAAAACAAAAGTTTTTGCACCTGTTACAGTTTTAGAGTAGAGCTGTGCAGGCATGACTGGATAGATGGGCAAAGGAAATGTTCACACCATATTCTGGTGCCAACTTGAGCACTCAAGAAACCTTCTGTAGCCAAGAGAAAGAGAAGGCATGTACCTCAGCTCTACAATTATCCTAGAGAGATCAGCCTCCTCATCTAGTTTCTAAATTTTGAGCTAAAATTCAGGCACACAAACACCCTCCCCACTAGTCCAACATTTTCCAGTTACCAATTTTGATTTAAAAATAAAACTAAGTGACTAGATCTCTGACAATCTGCGGTGGCCCAACATCTTGCCCTGCAGCGATTTTAACTCTGGCAATAACAACAGAACTTTTAGGAATAAAAGCTCTGACTGGTTTTCTAGTTAACTTAATTTATTGTAATTAGCTTTACTTAATTATACATACAGCTGTTCTGCACCCTCAGTATAGCTCAGGGGACAGTTTAAAGTGCTGAAGTCTAAATGTCATGTTTTAGCACAATATAGAGCACAGTATTATTCTTCTCAGGATCTGGTGGGAGGGAAGGGCATCCAGCAGCCCATCTTTCTTTCCTTTCACTCTGTCCACACACTCTCAGCACATTCTCCTCCCCCGCTTTCTTCTTGGGCAAGGAAGAGATGTATCTGTTCTTCTGCTATAGCTGACACTTGCTTAGTCCACCGAAGGGCTGCGGACATCACTGCCTTCACCCCTTGCCAGGGCATACACTTGCTGTCTCCAGTAAGTTTCACCTAGTCTAGCCAGAGGAGGGATATTCCTCAAAGACAATCCTAACCTTGACTTTTCTACTGCCTTTACACTAGGATATAGAGATGTTCTTCTTTCCTTATCACAGATAAATGGTGGAGATATATATGATATTGAATCCCATGTTACAAATCTTGTAAGGAGACCTTCTTTAAAGTAAAGCTTCATAAGGACTTTTTCCACCCTCTTCGCAAATCATTCCTATGCTTCTAAAACAATAAATTGTCTGTCTAAATCACCTCAGCACAAAAGGCATCACAATTTCAGCAAATCAAGCACTTGCATAAACAATCAGCTGGACTCTTGCACTAGGTTTGTATTTGTTAAAAGTAGGTAATGACAATATTTGAGATGATAGATTGCAAATTTAATCTGCTTTTCTATCAGATGAGACCATGCAAGGTCACCTTCACTGCAGTTCAGGTACTCATGTGTGCACATTCCCTA
>NW_009623680.1:52007-139504 GCF_000690535.1 Cariama cristata
ACTAGTGCTGTCCAATTTTGATTGTATTGTCATTTCACTTAAAATAGTTTATTTTAATTCTTTTCCCTTTATTAATCCAGTGGAGTTTTGGTATCCTTATCTTTATCAGTTCTTTCCTGTTTTGTCAAACTTTTGCAAGCAAGATGTAGAAGGTGCCAGAACATCTTGGGGATAATTACTCTTCAACTAATTTGAAGCAGTAATGATGATATTCTAGATTTTTATGGAGCAAATGTTTTATGTTTTATTAATTGCACTTGTTCTTTCCTTTGGTATTTTTCCTGATGTCTAATAGCTTTCCAGGTTTACTGTCTAAACTACTCCTATGCTGCACATCTTGCACCCCAAAAGAAAGTCTTTATGATAGCACTCTAAAGCCCAGATGCTGCCCTTTGGAGAAGAAAAGTATTTATGAAGAAAACTTTAGTCAGAAGCATCTTCACTACTTGTGATGGGGAATGTCTGGCAGATTGTGCCCTTTCACAAACCCGGGTCTCAATGTATGGATTCTGTTTGTCTAACAAAATCACGGCTTGTACCAGCATCCTAGCCAGGTACCTCAGAAAGTCTAACAGATATAATCGAAAAAATCCTTGTACCTTTTCTCCATACCCATCTGCCTCTTCCTTCTCCTTCTCTGTAACTTCCTTCCTCACTGCCAAGACCATGGGATTTCTGACTGAACAGTTGGGTAATATTGTTTTGTGTTGGGAACATCACATCAAAGGTTTGAGGCAGGCAGGGTGAACTGGTGGTGAGCCAAGTCATGTCCTGGAGGCTGTCTTGGGGTAGCACAAGGATGGAACTGGGACAGAGCTGGTATCTCCCTGAGAAGGAAGCTGCTTACCCCAAACTTCTGCAAATCCTTATAAGATTTTGCAGATAAAGACTGGGGAGCATATAAGCTGGGGGCACCTAAGTTTGACTATGAAATATTTAGACATTTTTATATAAATCATTGAATATCTGTGTACCACTTAAAGCACCTGAATCTGCCTTTCCAACCTTCAGACCAGTATTCAAAGGGGAACTTGTAGCTGTATCCTGTTCTTTCTATAAATTGTCCCCATCCTCCATGCATTGCAAGGCACAGAGTACTGCAGTGGCCTTGGTTCTGACATCACTCCTATAGCTTAGGGAAGCATCACGTAAGAGATGGGAATAAAACACAGCCTGTGGCTTCCACGTGATCCACCGAGACGTTTGTGGCAGTGCAGAGACGTGATGTCAGGCTCTGGATACTCCTTTGACTACTTTCTCTTCTCAGTACTACTGGCTGGTAAGGCTGAGGACATCAAGCTATAGCCTCTCAGGCAGACTAAGGCATATTTTAAAGTGAAGGTCAAATTATTCTTTTCTAATGAAGTGTTGGTTATTTCTTGTATATCTTGCAGAAAAAAACATAGCTCCACACAACAGATGGAGACCTAGTTGTCCTGCTGTGCCCCTGTGAGTCCCTGTTTTGCAAATGAACAAAATACAGAGGCAGATATATTCCTGACCTCTACTCAGGACACGTTCCTATTTATTTAGGGAGGCTAAGAGGATGCAGGTTATACTCTTTTGCATGAGTTTGGTTGGTGTTTTGGAGTCAAGAAAAAACAGCCTTAGCTGCCAGAGGGTTTCGCAGCTCAGAAATGGTCAGTGAGGCTGTGTGACTGTTGTGTTGAGGGGCAGGAATATTTACAGACTTCTTATTTTAGGGTCACTTTTGTGTAATTCCTTCTTTAAAAAGCTGTTGAAAATTGCTTTTATTTCTTACCAAGAGTCCCTCCCTGAATATAGGTACACACAAATAAGTTTTCCCTTGGATATATGCCCCTGTCTCAGTCTTTTCTTTGGAAAGATGATGGCAGGGGAAGGAGAGGTATGAGAGTTGGCAGACTTATTACCTATCATGACTCAATGCACCTAAGCAGGTTGTGCAACACTTGAGCTAATTTTGTCATTTTTGTTTCATGTTTAGAATTGTGTGTCCCACATCTTTGCTGAGGATTCCCAGTGCTTCCAAAATTGAGAAAAAACCCCAAATGCAATCCCCAATCCCCCAAAACCCCAACCCAAACAGTAAGGCACGCAGCAATACTCCTTGGTAGAAGATTTTAAAATTGGCTGTTATTCCAGACAGAAGTGTGTTACCCTGAAACTGGAAAGAAAATATTCACATGCTATCGCCACACTCTTTTTGAGTCTAAATGCATAAATTTATGTTGGCTTCCTGTAACAATAAAAAAACCAGTTTTTAAATCACAAAGTAGGCAGATGTTGAAGGAAAACTCTAGATCCAATGCACAAATATCTAGCAACTTTTTTCTTTTAACGGACTTTACAAAACCTGTTGGGCAAACACGATCCTAACTAAATAATGCTGATTGTACTTCTTCCCAAGAAGAAATAATTGAAAGGAATCAAATGATAAATGAAATGAATGGTGTCCCATCAAAGAAAATAGTGATAAATAGAAACACCTTGGTGTTGCTAACACTCACACTAATGTGAACTGGTCAGTATAATTTATAATTTATTTTTTTTTAATCTTTTGCAGGCTGGTTCTTTGTGCTAAATCTGATGTTAAAGTGATAAATTAGGAAGAGGAAGGTTGTCTAATGAGTAAGTAGGCAGCAATATATCAAAAAACCCAAACAAATCTAGGCTGTTACCAACCCGTGGGGTTTTTTTGGTGTTCCTTTGAGGGTCGAAAAGCGTATTTGGTCTGAAGATGCAGTCCAAAATATGTAAATATTTTCTGTTCCTTTCCATATATATGCATGATAGGCATACATACATGCATATCATCTTCAAACATGTGTCAAAGTCTGCAAGACTGGAAGGACAATCTGTACACATGATCAGTGGAACAATTTGCATTTACTTGCCTATGCGTGTTTAAACATGCAACTATACATCTGCTTTTCTGAAAGTGAAGCCCTTCATGTTGTGTATGATATATAATCCACCAAAATCAATGGGGAAATGCTCATTTAATTCAATGAATATTCAATCAAATGCTTAATTTTCTCACTTTTAAGGTAGGATGCAGTTCCTCTAGGAAATATATTTAATCACAGGCAAAGCACCCCTATAATTGTCTTCGTTATTCTGTTCAAAAAGACAATGAATAAAGAGGAGAGACTCATTTTTTGTCCTACAAAGATTTGGAAATGTTGACCATGTAAACCATACAAATATCAAAAATCTAAACATTGAGAATTTTCATGAAACAATAATGGGGGTGAAATTTTCATTTCTAGGGGTTTCAAATACTTCATTTTGCTTCTGACTTCTATGTTTTAAGTAACCCAAGTGTCAGTATAGAAGTAATTTTGAACTGAAAGTCCAGCATGTCCTTTTTTTAGAATAGGAACATTGGAAGTTTTATGTTGTTTATGTAAATATTCTTTTCTTTTTGTAAGCTAAAATACAGATCTTTACCATATTTTGGTTTAAACATTTTTCAGCAAGAAAGCTGTTTATCAAAAAAATTTACTACTTACTCTGTTGCAAATTTTGCAGTCACCACAACCAGCAAAACTAGGAGCATTTTTCCTTTTTTCCTCCTATTCATGGGTTAATTTCCTTAAAGTGGCTCTAGTGTTTAATGATGTATTGCATACAAATCTGGGAATAATTTTCTTTGCCAGTTGTCTGCTGAAAACACCCAGCAAAGAAAACCTGATGAAGATGATGGTTTGCCCCAGTGCTTTCATCTCAGCGTTTTGCACACTGCAGAGAGATCTGATCCAGAGGTTTGATATCTAGGATTTTTAATGGTCTATGAATATATATATGAAAATCATTGCAAGAAGAAAAAACTGTTACTTATTAAATTCTGCCTCCCTGTGCTAGTAATGTTGCTCTGAAGCAAAGTCTGTCCTTGCTGTGATCTTTCAATTTTCGGTTTAGTTTTGTTGATTTTCTTCATGGTGGTCCCATATTTTCCAGACTTTTTTGCTCTGTTTGGTTATCATGGGAGATCCCAGCTGTTTCTTTCGTTTTCAGTCTCATCCTAGAGGATATATATGCCAGCCAAACATTCCTCAAGCTAACTTCAAGGCTTTTCTTTGCCATCCCTCAGCCTAGTGCAAGGGCACAATTTGGTAGTGCCAGAGAGCATTTCTGGCAGATAATACCTTAGCAGACAGCTATGTAGGTAAACTTCTGATGAAAAGTTCAGAGAAATGGAAGATAATCTCCTGTGGCTGCAATGTACCTTCTTCTCATATACCTCGCAGACTAAAAATAGGCTTTTGTGTTTATCTACAATTTGTATTTTTATTTTCTGTGGGTTTCCTATTAATAATGGACCGTAAGCTAATTAAAAAAAGCCTCTCTGTGTGCTTTGGCTCTCTTATAGCTGAGTTAGCAACTCTGGCTACACACTGAGATGACTAGTAGAGCTGCAGGCCCTTATTGCCAAGGTCTGCAGTATATTTTTCCCTCACGGGCAATGAGCAGATTTTCTTCTTCTTTTAAAGCTTCTAGGTAATAGTCATTATTCCAAACTCATGGAAAGGGAAAGACACCCAAATAGACACCAGATGAAAGCATCAGTGAGTCCTGCATTTAAAAAATCCTGAATTTTTTCTTTTTAATGAAAAAATTCCCTTTACCCCTGTGGTTATTGTTTTTAAAACTTTAGTTACCACATCCAAATTTCACCTTTACCTTCCACCTCACATTTTGTGCTTCTCTCCAGTTACCACAGGAGCTGAAAGCCTTGCAGGACCCCTGGGAGTTTGAGAAATACTGCCATTTTATCTACAAAAGTCTGAGTCTCATACATTAAAGGTACAATGTTTTAGCTGCCTTCAAAAACAGATACTTAAGTTCCCTTTGATATTTTCCATGGTCATACAGGAAATCTTTGGAGAAGCAGAGACCTAAACCTGAGGTACTTGCTATTACATGGTCTTGTGCATGGTTGAGTGCAACTTATAGTCTGGCCAGATGATATCAGAACTTCTTAAAGATCAGCAGCTCTTTTAAGACTTTTTGTAGTTTTGGGAGGAGAGGCACCAAGAATATGGACTTATTCATATCTGGAAGGGAATGTGCATCCTACATTTTGGATAGCATGAGGGAGTAGCCTACCACAAAGCAAGGACTGGGGAACATCCATGGAGTGCAATCAGGGAGCATTTGCAGAGGTAATGACTCATGCAGTAACAGACTGGATTTATTTACCTGGAGACAGTTTTCTTACATTTGCAGTGGTAGAGATTCTGTTTGGAAGCACACATTAATGTTCTAGCTGAGCTGTAGTTTTCAGTTGTAGTGAGAAAGTAATGAGCTTTTTTATTTCTCAGGTACTATAAATTGCTTTTTCCCATTGATACACTGCAGCATTAGATACAGTGGGTCTGAAGACTAAGTATTTGATATTTTTCAGTTTCTGAGAGAAATAATACAGCAGATAAGTGGTGCAGGAATGTATATTAATCAGCCTCCCCTATTTCAAATATTTTCATCACACTTGCAGTTTGCCCTATGTAAATCTAGCTTATTCATGTGCTTCTCATTAGTGTTTCATGTCTTCAAGAATCCACACATGAAATTATTTTCTTTCCTCCAGCTGCACCAAAGTAAAAGTTTGCATTCAATTACTGCGAGAGTATTTGCCACTTAAAAGTAAAGTGCTCTGTTTAGCTGAGTTGAGTCATCAGTAAAGGGTATGCAACATCCATCTTGTAACCAACTGTAGTCAGACCCTTTAATTAATGGCTTGGGATTCTGCTTTGTCTTTTAAAAGGATAAAATCTAATTGCAGTTCAGATTAGGCTGTCTAATGAACATGACCACAAAGCAATTGATCACAACTAATAGGGGGAATAGTTATGCCAACGCTAAGTAAACCTCTTGTTTGTTTTGCATAAGTAACCTAAGGAAGCATTGCAAACATTATTGATGCATTATTTACTTCACTGGAATTCAAAGACAGAAACTCTAGGCCATATTTTCCCAGTACTAGGAATTTTGCTTATTCGTCTTCCATTTAATAAATTATTACAAAGACGCTGTTCTGAGAATTTTTTGACATGGCAAATCTAATTTTAATTTATCTTTCAACCTTTTTTTTCAGGGGTATCCTACAGGTTTAACTTCACACATGGGAACAAAACAAAACCCAATTTTCTCCTATGGAATGTTTACTTTTTATTACTGAGAACAAGCCTTATGTCCTAATTAGGCAGAATTGGAGATCAAAAGATAAACTTTCCATTTTTCAGTATGTTCATGATATACCTGTAGGCAAGAATTAGGTCAGCGTATGAAATCCATGCACGTTTACACAATATAGCAATATATCTTCAAAGTTCTTTCTTCTCAATCTCTAGTTAGGGAAAATTTCTATCACCTGAACAAGGGTTTCAAGATAAAGCCATGTACAAAGATCATATAAGATTAACTTGTATAGTGCAATTATTCAGATACAAGACTCTTATATTTAGATATATTTGGATTTGCAAACAAAAGTCCAAGCCCCTTTTACATATTTTTTCCTGACATAAGCCAAATTTCTTAAATATTAGACAATTTTTTCAGGTTCATTGTTTATGAGAATTTGTATAGGAAGGTCAGTTTAAGATAATCATAAAAATCCTTGAAATGAGAACAAGTTCATGAAATGTTATGCTCGGGATGTGGCACATTCCTTAAGATCAAGGAAAAGCTACAAAAAGAAACAAAAGAAGATATAAGAAAGTTTACTAGACTAAACATAGATGCCATGAATTGGAATAATTTCCACAGAACCATAGAATTGTGGGAAGGCACCCCTGGAGATCACCTAGTCTGACCTCCTGCTCAGAGCAGGGTCAACCACAGCAGGGTGCTCAGGGCCATGTCCAGTCAGATTTTGAATATCTTCAAGGATGGAGATGCCACAACCTCTCTGGGCAGCCTGTGCCAGTGTTTGACCACCCACAGAATAAAAAAAAAGCTTTTTTTCTTACGTTTAAGCAGAATTTCTTCTATTTCCATTTGTGCTCATTGCCCCTTGTCCTGTCACTGAGTGCCGCTGAGAGGACTGTGGCTCAGGCTTCTTAACTTCTTTACTCTTTTCCTTCAGGTATTTATACACTTTCACAATAGCCTGCCCCAGACCTTTCTCTTCTCCAGGCTGAACAGTCCCAGCTTTCTCAGCCTCTCCTCATGTGTCAGATGCCCCAAGCTCTTCAGCATTGCTGTGGCCCTTCTCTGGACTCTCTGCAGTATGTCCATGTCTTTTTCATACTGGGGAGCCCAGGACTGGACACAGCACTGCACAGGCATCTCACCAGGGCTAAGCAGAGAGGGAGGATCACCTTCCTTGACCTGCTTGCGGTGCTCTTCCTGACACAGCCTTGGAGTCTGTGAACAAATTATGCCTAACTTTCAATATCTGCAAAGTGAACGTTAGCATCTAACCTAGCTACACAAAGATGTCTTTGTAATTAGTGTAGAGATAGGAACATCTATTGGAAGTAGGGTGAATTGCATCCTACAATTATGTATTTCTTTCTATTGATAGTAGAGGGAATCTAAATGACTAACTCAGATTAGAAGTCTAGTGCTAAATAAGAGACACTCAACCACTAAAGCACAACTTAGAATTTATGAACCTAATCCAAGAAGGGGGTCTGCTCTGCCTAAACACTTGGCACCTATTTCCATCTAGCTCTATTTGGGAATTAAAATACAATTTCTGAGGTCACAACTTACAAAGAATTACTTTTGTTTGGAAACATGATCAGAAAAGAAGAAAGTACTCATGTTTTATAGAAGAACCTGTTCACCACAGCATTCATCCAGATGGTGGAAGAAAGACAGATCCTTGTCAGCCTGGAGAAGTTCAAACCTCTAGCCTCTAGTAGCCTGAAAAATATTTGAACCACTACCATATAACCTAGTTGGAGTAGAGTA
This sequence comes from Cariama cristata, assembly GCF_000690535.1. Lineage (NCBI taxonomy): Eukaryota > Metazoa > Chordata > Aves > Cariamiformes > Cariamidae > Cariama > Cariama cristata. The sequence continues at coordinate 59,910 of NW_009623680.1, forward strand.
TTTTCCAATGTAGTAAAGCCAAATGACAATACAGAAAAGAGATGCAAGATTCACAAAGTCAGTTAGAAATCCTGACTTTCTAGTTTTTGCATAGGCATGGAGACAAAGTTTGTTAAACAAAGGAAAAAACAACTTATTGGCATCTTGGCATACAACACCATTTGCATAGGGAATCAGATGTCTCAAACATGGTTGTCTGTTGCTGTTCGGTGGTGACAGGAGTCTCTGCTGCAGGAGTCCTTGCAGCAGTGTCTTTGGGTGGGTTGAGATTCCCAGAGCTGCTGCTCTGCTCAGTTCTAATCTGGTTGGCTCATGGTCCTACGTGACTACTCCAGCACATGATTATCTTAACTACATGCAAAACAACTCTTAAATATCTTAACTACATACAAAAAAAAATGGGTTATGTTACCATTTCTGTAGCTGCAGGAACAATTTCTACTATTTCCAAGTGTTTTATCCACCTATGTACACATATCAGTTCTACAGTAGAAACAGCCTGGGCATCTCTAGGACACTCCAGCCAGGATGCTAATCAACACATTTGAGCATACAAATTGTTGCTTGGGGAGAATCTCTAGCACTGCGTGAAATTCCCATCTGGAGAGTTCTTGGCGCAATCAGTCACTTTGCTGTGGACGAGCTACATCAAGCACCCATTTCAAACCAGTTCACTGTCTCAAACCAGCCCGTTATCTCACTGAAGCAAATGGGTGGATGTCAAGAGGATGAAGCTAGCCTCATTTCAATGGTGCCCAGTGACACGTTAAGGGGCAACGGGCACAAACTGAAACTCGGGAAGTTTCATGTTAATACAAGGAAAAACTTCTGTACTTTGAAGGTGGCAGAGCCCTGGAACAGGCTGCCCAGAGAGGCTGTGGAGTCTCCTCCTCTGGAGATATTCAAAACCTGCCTGGACCTGATCCTGTACCACCTGCTGTAAGTGAACCTGCTTTGCCAGGGGGGTTGGACTAGGTGATCTCCAGAGGTCCCTTCCAACCCCAACCATTCTGTGATTCTGTGAAATGACTGGCTGCGAGGTTCTTAACTACCCAGGGAATTAATGTCTGAAGTGTGCACAGTGGCACAGCCCTGATACTCAGCTACACCACCATTGTAATTACAGAACAAACTAGATTTTCATACTTGTAACTCACTTATAACTTAAGTTCCACAGCTCTTACCACGTTGCCCACCAATGAAAGGACTATCCCATGACTTGTCCACACTAAATGCACTAGCCATCCTTACAGCAAGGGCCATGGCCTAGAATTTCTTTTCCCAAGAGTGTGTCATTCCGGTTTCCTCCCTGGAGCATGCATTTTCTGGAGCACAGTGACTCACCCCAGCAGGAGCAACAGGGCAGTTCCCATTGTGTCTGCTTTACAGCTTGCTTTCAGGGCAGTCTTCCACAAAGTAGTGTATCTAGATTTGAGCATTACTGGATACCACAGAATTCAAATGTAAGACAAATCCATGGTTCATAACCTTTATTAGTCAAATTGCTTTAAGAGAAAAATTTTCTTTAATTCTACAACATTTCACAACCAGCTTTCCATCTTAATGTCTCCTTCACCCGTTTAGACAGAAATGCATTACTGTGAAATGCAGAAATTTCTGCAGGAATACCAGAAATAGATACATACCATGAAAAGGTCCACATAGCTTACATCTATAGTTCTAGAAATGAGAGAAATCAATATATTTCTCAAAAATATTCATATGGCAAAAAAAGGCAGGCTTTCTTCTCATTCTGTGTACAAACCAATGTAGAGGTATTATTTTTAATGACATAAAAGCTGCAGTGAAATTGCAAAGGGAGTCAGCAAAAGAAATGTAGAAATTAACATTTTAGTAAAAATTTCAGGGCTGTTCACTTTCATAAATAACTATTTCAAAATATGAAGCCAAATGGATTCATTAATGAGAGGGAAAAATAATGTAAACCCATGAAATTCTCTGTTGTAATGAGGAGGAGATGAGAGGGATGATATAGATTTTTTTCGTATATATCTGAAATACAGATTTTTTTTAAAGATCACTGCAGAAAGCCAACCAATGCAAAGGAAATCAGAAAGTAACACATTTTCCTTTTACGCACAAAAATGCTAGTCTCTAAAATATAAGTTCCCAAAATAAAAGCAATGAATCAGCATAATAAGAATAGAATAACAGAATCGTTTAGGTTGGAAAAGACTTTTAAAATCATCGAGTCCAACCGTAAACCTAGCACAGCCAAGTCCACCACTAAACCATGTCCCTGAGCACCATGTCTACACGTGTTTTAAATACCTCCAGGGATGATGCCTCTACCACTTCCCTGGGCAGCCTGTTCCAATGCATGACAAAGATTTTCATAAAGAAATTTTTCCCAACCTAAACCTCCCCTGGTGCAACTTGAGGCCATTTCCTCTTGTCTTATCTATCACTTGTTACTTGGGAGAAGACACCAACCCCCACCTCACTACAACCTCCTTTCAGGTCGTTGTAGAGAGCAATCAGGTCTCCCCTCAGCCTCCTCTTCCCAACCCTGAACAACCCCAGCTCCCTCAGCTGCTCCCCATCAGACTTGTGCTCCAGGCCCTTCACCAGCTCCGTTGCCCTTCTCTGGACTCGCTCCAGCACCTCAATGTCTTTCTTGTAGTGAGGGGCCCAAAACTGAACACAGCACTCGAGGTGCAGCCTCACCAGTGCTGAGTACAGGGGGACGATCACTGCCCTGGTCCTGCTGGCCACACTATTTCTGATACAGGCCAGGATGCCATTGGCCTTCTTGGCCACCTGGGCACCTTGCTGGTGGCCAATGAAATGAAGAGGTAAATGTCAAGATCCCCTCAACATATAAAAATATACAACTGTGGTGGAGAGATACTCTGACAAATCGGGATTTCCAGAGGAGATGTGTCTGTCACACTCAGTTTTGTTAAAGAAAATCTTAAAAATTATACTCATTTGTGTAAGTTGTTGGTTGTCCATGAGAAGAGGGAGAAAGAAGACATAATTGCTTTTTTTTCTCTTTTATTTACAAGATCGTCTTTCAGTAACGCATAAATTGCACTGAACAGATGTGGGAGATCCAGACTTTGCAGAATTAGCAAGGCAGCTGCGTGAAAAGAAAAACATGGGTTTGCCTTCTTTCTATAAACAACTGGATATGCTTGAGATGATGTGATGGGGAGTGCATGGCATGTTGTCCTAGAGGTACTGCCCTGCAGGAAATGTGTCAGTCAACAAGAGTTTCATTTTCTTTTAGTAAGAAAGACATTTTCAGCACCCGTTCTGGTTCCAGTCAGCAAGGCTTGAAGGGCTCGGCCTGAGCATTCAGGATGGCTCAGTATAGGCAGCATCTATTTGCCCATGGGCGCATGCAGTCGGTCTGACTGCTGGAACATACTGTTTGTCTGAAACAATCAATTAGATGCAGAGCTCATTAGATTGGCTCTCTTTCCACCGGGGGCAATAGTTTCACACTTTTGTGAATACTTTCAAATACACCAGCTGGCTCCATTCTGACACAAATATACTGTGTATTGAGTTTAAAATTTTCTTCACTAGAAGAACATGCCTCAGTGATCTCAGATGAGAATCAGGACTATTACCTTTAAGTACCCACATTTGAAATTGAACTTGCTTTCAGACGCCTTTGGTGGAATGAGATGTGCTAGCATTCACAAATGGCCCAAAAGACAGATAACATGAATAATTTTGAACTCAGTAGGTGGTATGTTTTATTTCAAATGTGTCTTAAGCTTAAAATATTAAACTTCCCACAATTAAAAAATGATTCACATATTCCAAATAACATTCTAAACTTTACTTTCAAGAAAATTCCAGATATTTTTCAAGCTTTAATTATGCCTTAAAACATTCTTGTAAAGTAGTCTGCAAACACATACAAGTAATTTCCAAGTAATTTCACTATCCAGTGTAATGCAAATGGCATGGCATGATAGAGTTGCATGAGTGTCTAGGACTGGGAGTCTAGAGAAGATAAAGTCAGTTTAGAATGCATCATTTAGGGACAGGAGTTTTCCAAGTCAGAGGACTGTTCAAGTTGAGGTGGAGACTGCCTGTCAGATAATATATAGTTTTTCCCTCCCCAAGTCTCAGCATCAAGAGGCATAATAAAAGAACTCTTATAACTTCATAATAGAGATGGGTCTAGCACTCTGCTAGCTAGTGAGGTCTTCCCAGGACACTACAAGAACATCAGTCTCTGACTAATAATTTGCTGCTGTGACATCTCTGCACCTGGGAACGTGTTACTAAGTTTTCATGATTGTGAAATACATTCTTGTTTTGTACATGGATCAGTGTGCTCAACATAGCAACAATTCAGACTTTCAACGCTCCATGATTCACTATTGACTGCTATTTATTCCATCCCTATCTCATGCTAATAATTGTTGTAGATATTAAAAAAATACATTGTTGTATCTTTCAGTGAATGATCAATGTCAAACAAATAATTTTGCTGACAAAAAGTGATATTGCTTATATGAGGCTCTCAGATACTTGAAGGTGGAGTTAGAAGAATAAGATTAGGATCTTACAGAGATTTGATCGCTGTCATCTCAAGAACAAGATGTTGGCAGCTAGAATAAATAACTTCTCAGGAGCAACTTGTTAAACTGGGTTAAAAGAAGATCTGTAATGATGTGGCCCACTCTAATACCTCCTGCCAATCAGATTATATTTTATTACTCAGCTGAACTATACAGCATGATTCAGTTTGTGCTAAACTGGAGGGGGTCACAAGATACAAACACTCATATTTCCTGAAAGCATTTTGGCAGAAAATGTGGATAAGAACAAGAGCATGCTAGTGTCAGAAGAAAAGAAAAAGGCTTCATGAGAGTTATTTAGGACTAGCAGAGTGCTGGTCTAAGGCCAAGTGGCCACACTTTGCCATCTAAAATATGTTTTCTCTGCTTTTGTGGCATACATCAGGAAAACCTGCGGAAGTACTATATATACATCAGCTCATACTACCATTAAACATCCTTGAGGGTAAGGTATGAGGCACCATCAGCCACCTCAAGCAAGTAAAAGTCCTTCCTGAAAAATGTATGAATGGAAAAACTTCAACTACCAAATTCAAACCCACGCAAATGGCCACAAGAAATGGATAGTATTGGCCAGAAAAAGTTTAAAAAGCCAGGACAGGCATCGTAATTTCATAGCAATACTAGTGCCAGTGTCCTGAACAAATTATACTGTATCTTGTGGTTTAGAACACTCACCTACTTTTATAAACTGACAGAGCATACAGCTAAAAGGAGCTACTAGCTCTTAAGCAATCTTTTAATATGCAGCACCCTCTGTTTATAAAGATATGTTTATACAGTATAGTCAGTGTACCTTAGTTTTCTTGCTGGTAGCTGGATGCAAAGACATTCTGCAAGTGTTTTCTTCAGCTTTCAAATTGCTGCATCATTTCTCTCTATGTTCTCTTTCAAACCAACTTACCTGGATATCAGAACTGAAAGCAGACTTTTGCAATTATCATTACTGATATTAGGTTCAAAATCAAAATCAAAACCAACACTCTCCTCTTAGTCAGTGTCACCTCTTTAAGAGGAGATATTTGCCCTTCCTGACTCGGCATCCGTCTGTCTTTGGGCCCCCAAATAAAGCCCATGATTTGAAGCTGGAGGAGAAGGTACCTTCCTCTTCCACAGCAGCCTGGTACTCAGACACTTCCATGGAAAGCATTGTGGTAGGTTCAAATCCAATTTTTTAGTTTTTTTAGAAACTGCTCTTCTGACCGTAATCTAGTCTGAAATGGTGGTCCTCTGAAGCTGTGCCGCTGCATTGCAAAAAACAGAGACTGGAAGGTGCAGAAGAGGGCTTGGACAACACAGCTTGTCTCAGCATGGCAGGTTACAGCCTTATCAGCAAGTCTTATGTTCCCATCTCTCCTTCAACAGCTGTCTTTGTTTTACTCACATGGTTGTGCATATTTTTTCATTAATTAAAATACCTGGCTGTCCTGACTCATTGCTATTTACTGTTCCACTGGCATTTGTGTCAATGCCAGTGTTTTTAGCAATGATTTTGTGTGTAATCATGGATGAAATCATGAAGTAGTAAGTAAGCAATGATCCAAGAGGAAGTTCTTGTAGAAGCACAACCCAGTCACCACTGCTAATAATCCATGCACAAGCATTTTAGGAGATCAATCCTTGAAACTATTTAATATGTGCTCTACTACTAGAATGCTATTTTAACCTTTTACATGTGAACATTGTTTTTTTTTCCTGCATTTTTAGCTCTGTGGGCCTATCTGAAATATCTGCCTGCTGAAACAGCACAAGGAAACTTAAAATCTCAGAATAAGTCTGTATAGCTTGATAAGGATGCCACCAGTGTTGTATGGAGCTGGTGGTGACTGGGTTGCTTAGGCAGATTAAAGAACACAGAACTTGACCTGATTTTTGTGGCTACCATAAAGACAAATCTTTACCAAACTTGTTAGTTACCGAGTCACATGCCCTTGTCATTTAGTTCCTTTCAGTTGCATTTTGTATCTTTCTTTCCCTCATCTTAACCCATTCATGTTAAGAGATGATGTCTTAAGCTCTCAGCAAAGTGCATCATGTGTTTGAAGCAAAATCACAAACAAATGAAAATACTTCTTGTGCTGTCTTTCTTGCTGTTTTGCTGTGGGATGAAGAAAAAGGGGGTGAGGTGAGAGATAAGAAAACAACTTTTCCAGTGCCTTTTGTTTCTCTCAGATCACAAAATAAGAGGATGGGTTAGGGAATGAATGAAGGAATCAAATATTGAGAGGTCAGTACAGAAAGGATTTTCTCCTATAAACCTGCCTTTGAAATCTTTTGGTTTGCTTTAGCTAGGAAAACCAGCTGATTTGTAGTTGAGCTTATCCCATATTAACAGACATGCTGGTATTAACTTGGGGAGTAAAGACTGAGAATCATTCTCTGTCTCAGGCAAGTTATTAAGATTCACAGTCAATCTTTGCAGGAAAGGAAAACAACTGTGAACAGCAGAGCTGAGTTTGCCGAAGGACTCTGGGCTGTGGCGGTGGCCTTGGGGCAGCACATTCGGGGTGGACGTGCTTGTCTGTCACCAGTCAGCATCCTGAGGGACTCCCGGGGAGCAAATTTAGGACCAGGAGAAGAAAAATAAAAAACTGTTTCTTTAGGAAGGCTATGCCAGAATAAAGCAATTAGCCCTCACTCTCCAGCTCCAGGGTTCTCTACAGAGCTGCCTAAACCTATTTTCTGTGATGCCCCGCAGCTTTCCAATGCTCCCAGTCCACCAAGGCTCAGAATGCAGCAGCTGCTCGTAAACATGTGAAACCAACAGGAAAGGACAAGTAACTTCCAAGGACTTAACACTGAATTTCTAAAGGTTTGCACCCAGCTTTGACCTTCCCCATGAAAAGTCAGAGGGATACCCCTTTTCTGAGAACATTTTGGTCAAGTGCTCCTTGCAGAACTGAAGGGTAATACAGAGTTGTGATTAGCCTGGTCAAAACCAGAGTAGTTTAAAATTTAGTGACCTTACACAGATAATCTAGACTTTACAATAGCCTGGGTTTTGTAAAAAGGTTTCTTCTTTAAATTTAGAGTTAAATCCTCTCACCTACTCCTGTGAATAGCCAAACTCCTGCAACTTTTTCTGCAGCTAAGTTTTTATCCTTCATTGCATTCTCATTACATTTCAATAGAGAATTAAATTAATGGGCATTTATTGACAAATCAAATCTTTCTGCCTATTACTGAGACATTTGTGTACATGAAACTCAACTATACGTGTTACTTACTCTCTTGTATTAAAAAACCCCACCCTTCCTGTCATCATAGATGTGATCTTTCTCTGGCCCTTAGGACAATTTTCACATTTATTTTACAGAGAGTCAGCTGAGGAAACTTGGCCAAGGTCAAAGAGAAGGTATTTGATGCAGGAATTGCATAAAACCCCTCCAGAGGCAGGTTACTGCTCAGGTTGTCCTCCCTTTCCATCATCATATAAATCTAAATTGGGAGACACAGCTGCTCCCCAACCTGTGTATCTGCATGCGCCACCTGCTCATACCCGGGCAGTACCTTTAGTAGGAAACTCATATGAGCAGGAAAGGAGGGAGCCACACCAAACTCAAGGAGCCTCTCTGCTCTGGATGCCAGAGGATTGGATCTGCAGGCCACAATACGGAGCACATTTGCACAGCTGTGGAGACTTACCACTACATCCTAGAGAAGTCAAGCTCTTACAGTTAATTGCGAATTTGCAAGTCACAGGTGGGCTGCATTTGAAGTAAGTATATTAAGTACCAAAGGTGCAAATTCCATGGCTATCTAGTAGCCTAAGGGAGGGGAGTGGTGACCAGATTATTTTTTCTTCATAATTTTGTGTGGAATGGCCTTGGACTGTTTATGAAAACTCTCAGAATTATTTAGGCATTATGTTGTTCTTATCTTGTTTGCTATTAGAAATGGAAATGTTTGATTAATCCACAAAGTGAATGTTGATCCACACAGAAACAGGAGAGAAGGATTGGAAGTGTCCTCCTTAGTTATAAAGTCCTCCTTGCTGCTGTCTCAGTCAGTCATATCATGTAATCCTTTTCATAAAATTATCTCATTTCATTTTAGAATGACTTAGAGGTTTTTTTGTTCCTTCTGTTTTTCCTGGGAGGCAATTCAAGAACATAATTTTTCTGATGGCAAGAGACCCCACTAGTGTCCAGCCTAAGATTATCCTCAGCTCAATATTGTTGATAGACTAATAATGTCTGTTAACTTAAACAGCTCTTTTTTTTTTTTTACTGATTTCTTGCTTCCATGTTGCACCCATAAAGAGTGATCACATTCCACCTCAGCATGCATATTGCGAGACTTTGCAAATCAAATGCTCGGGCTTTTATTACCTAGTTGTCTCCCCAGTAGCCCTTCTCCGTATCTGCTCTATGTTTGGTCATTGCTCCAGCACAGAAGTCACCAGCACCCTCCGTAGCATTCCAGATAATGTCTTGCCAGTGCGTGGATGGACACTGATAACTCCCTGGTTCTCCTGAATACATTTTAAGCCATTCATCCCTTTTCCACACACATCCTTTGCCACAAAGACTTCTATGGAAGTTGTGATAATCTGCAATACCCACACCTTTCTCTTCCTCAATAGTTTCCAAATCCATTACACTTTCTACATTTTTCAAAACTTAACTTCTAGTAAAAAAAATAATAAATTGTTTTACTTTATAAGTGCATGATTTTGCCATTTATATGATTAATTTCATATCAGTTCTTAAACTTTAGTCTTCAAGGTCATCATGACCTTCTCTGCTCTGGCAATTCTTTTTAATTTCATGTCATCAACATACTCTTGTTTTTCATATCAGGGTCATAAAAAATATTAAGCAAGATCTGTGCTGCAGTTGATCCTAAAGATCCCTCAAGAATCATACTTCTTCCTTCAAGATTAACTTTTGACATCTCCTATTTGATTCATTTCCTACATTCCTTAAAGTCCTGCTGTAACCAGCATTGCTCTATACAATTGCTTCTGCGGTGCTTTACTGAAGATAGATTAGATTGCCTGCATGTCATTTGCATGGAAAAATAAGTTGTTGAAGGAAGATACTGGGTTATTCTGACAGTATCTGCTTTTAGGATATCAGAAAAAAATTGGGAATCTTATGCTGAATTTTATCCTATCTTCTTTCTACAGGACTGAAAACAGCAGTTCTCTGGATGGTGCATTTGTACAGCAAAGTGAGAGCCCTTCCACCACTGCCAGCAACTGCACCACCTGTGTAACACCAGCCAGTGCTGCTGGGAGGGAGGACACAGGGCCCCTTACTTTCTCTCTCCTGGCTTCATAAATCCTCATCTGTCTACCTCCGAGTCTTTGATAACACCACTCTCACACTTCATTCTCAAAACTCCAGATGTCAAGTGTTCCATGATGATCATGAACTGTAGCATAATTCTTGGGATTGCTTTCCTTCTGCCTTCCCTTTCCTAGAAATAGATACCATATTTGCTGGTCTCCAGTATTCTGATATAATCCATGATTTTATGAGCTTGTCAAAAGTCTTTTTCTACAATTTATTTTTTCAAAATGTTGGAAAGGCTTTTAGCATATCTTTATTGAAAATTGAGGACTTGTATTGTTCAATCTTTAGGCCTTATCCAGCCTATCTTTAATCATTCTCTCCTACTCTCAATGAATTGCAGCCAACTCCATTTTAAATTTTTTATTTAATTTTTATATTTATTAATTTTATTTATTTATTTTTTTAATTATATGAATCCTTCACTGTTTTGGTTTGGGTTTTTTTTTTCCAATTTTATTTGGCAGGTCTAACTCAGTTTCATTTTTTTGGAGAGTTTCATTCTATTTCATTATTTTCCAACACCTTGGTTTTCATTATTGAAATCTCTTCTTTCTTCCTTTGCTTAGCCCTAGTATTTCCCTTCAGGTCTGCAGTTAGGTCTGCAGCTGTTCTTTCTGAGCTTTTTACCTTTGGGCTGGTATACATGTTTTGGATATTTGTGTTTCTGAGACAAAGACAAATCTGAACCTCCTCTTGCATACCAGTTCTGATGCTTTTCAGTTTTATGACATCTTTAACTAGTTCCCTCCGTTAAAATAATCCATTTTGAAATGGACAATCTTAAACACAGACCTTTTTCATTATTGATACCATTAAACTGGGATGGTAGACATGAGACATCCCACTAAATGATGTTTGCTGGGAGATAATGTTAATTGGCTGCAAACTCCCCATGGGAGAGAAAAAGTAAGGCTGATGCAGCAGCCTGACTCACCTCTGCCACTGTCCAGCTTTAAATTCCCCTGTCGCCCTCACACAAGAAGAGGCAGCAAACTGTTTGAGCAATGAGAGATGCTTTTGTAGCAGACATTCTGCATTTGTTAATGGTTTTCTTCTTAGCTTAGCCTGTAGGAGCAAAGGTAAATCATGGTACCAAATTTTAAGGAAATGAGACATTTAGAGGATGAGAAACTTGCTTCGGGGAGGAACTCAGTCTACCCTGATGTTAGACGTAGCCCAGATCTCTTGAGGCAAAAGCCCTGACTGAACTTGCCTCATCACCATGCCTTGCACTTCAAATAAATGCATCCCTGAGAAGAACAAGTTCAAGCTAATGTTAGACATGCATCACAAGCTGAGTGTCAAGGATGATCAAGCTCCAGAAAAATGTGATATATAAGGCAAGAACAAATGAACAAGGATTGCCTAACCCAGACAACGAGAGAATAAATGATAACAGTCCTCAACACAACTGCAGTGAGGAAGGGAGAAATCTATGCAGGAGTAAATAGGAAAAGAAATAATGGACTTGAATTGCTGCTGCAAGAAAGTTTTATCACATGTTAAAATATATATCTCATATGTGTGTACATAAAAATTGGTAAGAATAGATTGGCAAGGAAATCTGCAACACCTCCACTATTGGAGGTCCCTAAGAACAGATTAAACGAGCCTTTCTGAGTAAGGGCATGGTTATTGCTGATTTTGCCTTGGCAATGATGAACAGACCACATGAGCCCCGTGGAACTTTCCAGCCTGTGGCAAAGACGGAGAGGTCTAGGAAAGGTCTGGCCTTTCTTGCGTTTGCTCATCCATCCTTTCTCTATCTACAGATTCTCCACCAAGAAAGTATTTAAGTTACTGAAATAAATTCAACTTTAACAAATATAGCAGTCTAGATCTTAAACTTGACATGACCTGCTTTGATGAGAAAACATAGTTTGGTGAAGGCCAAAACAAAGTTGCAGGAGCAACTCCCTTTTGTACATAGTGTCATAAATAGTTCTTTTTCACTATGTGTGGTACCAGCTGGAGCTCATTTTGTTTCCTAAAAACTATAGGATTTATTATCTTTATCTTGGCAGATTACCATTTTGATATTGCTACTTGCTTCCCCTCCCTCAGTATTATTCAGATGAAGGACAGGACTTTTTTCTGATAAATTTCCCATCATTGCCTCTATTATTCTTCTCTCAGTTCGTTTTCTGGGTAATTTTAGCTGGCCTTTCTAAAATGGCCTTCATTACTATTAATCTATGTCTTCTACAATATCTAATTACATACAGCTATCATACACATGAGTTTGTGTGAAAGCTTTTTACATTTAAAGTCTATAACTCGACTCTATAATTAGAGCCAGCAGATCGTTTTTTATCTCTGTCTGCCATTAGTTTTACCGTTGCCATTTCACCAACCTGTAGCAGTGGCTGCAGCTGCTCCCTCTCTGGGCTGCAGGATGGGGCTGGAGAGGTCCTGCCTGCACCACCCCGCTCCCGCAGCCCTGCTCATCCTGTCCTTCGGAGGGACAAGGAAATTGCAACTTGGCATCTCCACAGCAAAACAAGTCCTGAAAAATTTGTTAATGGTCTTGATTATTTGATAATTTGTTATCTGTTTTTTAGAACAGATACTTTTTCTTCACAGGTCTTCCCAAGCTGCGGTATATTTGTGCCCTGCTCCCATTCAGAGCCTTTTCACTGTAATGTTTCACAAAAATATCACCATTTCTACATTTATGCTTAGAGATTTAAGGAGATAGTAGTTTTGGGATGGTAAAATGTTTTAAACTAAGGGCATTTTCTATAAAAGAACAGAAAACTACTTTTTGAGGAAAATGTTCACAATTTATTTTTTTTTTTTAGGAAAAGATAAACATTCCAGTTTATTTTAAATTAGTTTTCTTTTTCAACTGTCAACAAGTTGAAAAAATCAGTCATGGATGCACTGGTAAGCTGGGAAGAGCCCAAAAAATGATTGAGGAAAATCCAGGATAAAGGAACAAGAATGAAAAGAAACTTAGAAAATTTGAAATTATTGTAAATAAGACATCCTTTTAATACACAGAGGACACATTCAGGGTAAGGAAACATTAACAGTCTTACAATACACAAAATGGATGCTAAAGGGGATAAATAATCAATTGTTCAGCATGGTGAAGGATAAGATGACATTGGCTTAATTTGCAGCCAGAAGATTTAGGTTTGACTTTAGGAAAACCTTGCTAATTTTAACAATAGAAAATTACTGTTCCAGGCTACTCAGAGATATGGCAGAATTCACAATGGAAAGTTTTGAGAACATATTTTCAGAATGGCCTTAGTATGTTTAGTTCTGCCTCTTTATGGAAAGATAACCTGACCCAGCCTTGTGTTACTCTGAACTACCTTCCCTGTATAGTTTCAAGGATAGAAAAGCAAACTTGATAAAATCTTTCTTAAATTTTAGTTGGAAAAAATTGAATTTTTTTTTTTTCCTGATTAAAAGTAAAATCCTTGGAGACTTTTTGTGGAAAACAGATGGTCTTATTTTTCCAGAAGTTTTAACAGTGATTGTCTTTCAAAACCTCTAATTCTTTAATTTATTTCCAAGAGGAGGAAAAAAAAAACCTCTTAAAATTTTACCTGGGCTGTAAAAGGAGGTGAACTTCTCTTTCTGGGTTTTACTGCCATGTGAGCCTGGGAATGCACCACACATTTTCACTGATCGGCATGACAAAGTGCATTTCTCTTAGTCCTAAGACTTATACTGCAGGAAGAAAGTCTCTGGCAAATTGAATGTAGACGGCAGCACCTCTTCCAACTTGGCATCACCTCAGCCAATTCAGAAGAGACGGTAAAATCCATCAGCATAAGGAAAAACGCAATTAGTTGGCCACCTAAAACGAATGGAAAGCTACCTCCATCACAGCTGGAGGCACACACCACTGTTATTTTGGAGATGATGTCAGGTACCAAAGGGGGAGAGGTGAGACAAATCAAACAAAATTAGATCGATTCATGATTTCTTCTGCTCTCTGCAGAATAATTCCTGGGAATTGTAAGCAGCCACCCCAGAGTGCAGGTTTTCAGATGCTGCGCGTGTTGCAGCTTGGCACTCGGTAAGTGTATTCTTCCTGCCGATGCCTGCTGACAGGTCTGGCCCTGCTACCATCTGGCTTGCAAAGTAATGAGACCAAATGAAATGGAGCTTGAAGAAATTAACGTTCTTTCCTTAATCTATTAATAACTGAAAAGTGTTGATTTTGGTGACAGCTAGATACTTTATTGTGAAGCAGACTGGTTAATTAGGAGCATCGTAATGAAGGTTATATTGGATATGTGTATTCCTTCAGAAATACACATATTTTTAATAAGGAGAGTTTGGTTTTTCTCACAGGCTTAAACAGTCACAGAAAATGCAACGTGTGAAAAAGTCAACAAAATGAAAAAAAGACTATTTTCTCCAACTTACTGCTTTTTTACCATGCAAAAACTCTGCCTATTTTGAATATGGCAACCAGCTAAAAGCCATCAGCATACGAAAGAAGGCACCAGGCACATGCAGATCTCTGCACCACTACCACCTCGCCTCATTTTCAGAGTCCTGAGGGCCATCTACCCAGCCTGAATAAGCACACAGATGGCCACCTTACTTAATAAGGAAAAACATTCCCATTTAACCAACTTAACTCCAATCACAAGTATCTCATGTTCATTTGTGTTACCACTGGCAGATGCAAGACCCAGCTGACACACAGGCAGTTCTTAATTGTATTTAAAGCAGGTTCGTATGGATTCGAATCAGTTCAGATTAAGTCTATAGGACCTTTGGATAAATTGGAAGAAATAGAAGTTTATCTTGATTTAATTAAATATATTTTAAGTTGATCTAAAGCCACACCGGTGCAATTTTGAATTTAGCCATTGCTTTCTGGTACCTTGTTATTCAAGGAGTAGCTTGTTCGCATGTCAAGGCTTTCAGATTGAGGAGCTGGCTGTTAAAAATACCTTTCATTTTCCTGGCACAGTTATTAATGTGTACAAGTTGATGCTTGTAAAACTGGTGGTTGTTATTTTAAATATCAGCCTTTAAGTAAATGTCTTCTCATTACTATTTTCCAAATGAGCGAGGTACTGTGAGCGCGGGCACAACTGAGCAGTTCCAGCATCTCCTGCAGACCCCTGGCGTGGCGTTGCCGCCTCTGACATTTTCCTGCCCACTCCGTCTTTGAACACTACATGGCAGTATCAGCTGCCAGAGTTAAGTTATGAACCATGCAAAATGGCAGGTTTTCACTCTTGATCCTTAAGCTCATGTTCCTGCAGTGAGTAAAATGCCTCGTTAAGATTCGCTGTTGTTCACCATGAGAGACACGCAGGTATTCAGACCACTCCTTGTTTCTCCTTCGTCTCTCCACTGTGATCCTTCACCCCCTCCAACTCCACCTCTGTACAGGCTTTGCTCTGATTTCTGCTCCTGTTGATGCTCCTCTACCACCTGCAATCATTGCTTTCTCTCCACCTCTCACTTCTTCCCCTCCTCCCTCCAACCACTCCCCAGATTTTCACTTCCCCACCCTGCAAACCTCATCAAAAAGCCAGGGGATGTTCTGGGGGGCTGCAGCAGCTCCCACCAAGCCCTGTGGGGCACCAGGCACTGTCTCCCAGCACATCTGCTGCCGCCATCCCACCCTCATCACACTCAACCCCAGTGCTTGGTTTCTCACCTTTCATCTCAGGCACAAAATGGGTCTAGCAGTACTAATCAGAGGAACAAACTTGCACAGCCCCCATTGCCTGCTCGGGTTGGGTTCAAGCATCTCTGGTGGCTCTGCACTGGGTGGGCCAGCGGGTCCCAAAGAGGCAGCATGGGCCCAGGTCTGTCAAAGGCTGCTTCTCCCCAGTGGTCCCTTCACCCATGTACTGGCACAGGCTACATCGCCCCTGGAAGGGTCTGGCTGGCCCCATTCTCCTGCCATGCACTGCTACTGGCACTGGCACATTGCAATAGCAGTAAAAGCTTAGCACTGGCTCTGTTAAACATTAGTCTGTATTTAAGTAGGAGAAGCTCAGATTTTGATTACTAAATTCAATCAGAGAACAACTTTGGGTTTTTGTGACATTTGCCACACAATCGTCTGTTCCTTTTCCCAAATGGCTCATTGCCTCAATAAGTTCAGATTTAGTATTCCTAAATACTGTTTGATTTAGGAGGGTAACAAAGTGCTCTTCAGGTTTGCGAGTTTAGGTCTGCTGCCTTGTGCAAAATGGCCGTAGTTTTCCTTGGGATTCCTCCTCTGCTCTGACAGGCCTACGGGCAGCTAAGCTGTACAGCCTCGTGACAAGAGGGCTCCTTGCTGATGTTAGGGGTCTCTTTTCCTGGGGAACAGACAGCAAAGTACATTTGTGCTATAGTAATGATATCAACGGGTAGGAATAGGCAATGGCAGTATTACCAGAATGACAGAAAATTATGTATTTCCCTTTCTCATTCTCTGAGTACCCCCATTTCATCCTCCACATCTCTCCAACTTCAGGGGAGAAATCTGGGGCCAGCGCTATCAACTGGATGCATCCAAAGTTAGGCTCCTCTTTAAGTTTTTAGATACCTAAATAAAAGTATTGGCCTCATTTCCAGGAAAGCTCAAACCGACTTAATTTTACTTCTGCACTCCTGGAAATTAGGTATCTCATTTAGACGTCTAAAAATGGATTTAGTTGTCCAATAATAATTTATGTTTAAATACAGTGTCCCCGGAATATCTTGCTTAGATATACTACTACTGCAATATCTAAATAATAGCCACAGAATTAAAACTCAGAGTATTTTGTTCCAAGTGGAGAAGGCGTTCAGGGATGTACCAGGAGAGCACACTATCTGGAAGAGAAAAGCAGATTTCAAGAGAGTATATGTGAAAGTGGACAGCTGAACTGTTCAGCAGAACAAAACTAGAGACAAAAGACCGAAGGTTTGCACATATTTTGTTACTGTTCAGGAGACATTACAGCTCCAACAGTGACCTCTGAAGAGAAGGATCCTTCTTGTCCATAGGTGGAATTTAATTTCTGTATTTGAAGAGAATACTTTGTTTTTGAACAGAAGTGGAAATGGAACTGGAAAACCTAGCAAGTGCTGATGAAAAGAAAAGCAGGGAAAAGCAACCAGTTTACAACTCTACCCTGGCTTTCTTTGTGTACTACAGTCTCCAGGAGATGTAGTGTTGCCAGAAAAGGTCTGTGGGAGGAATCATCCATTTCCAACCTTCCTTTTTTCCGCCCCAGAGCTATAGTTAAAATAGTATAAAACTGCCATTTGTTTTGGAGAGTTTTGTCTGATCCTGGTTCTGGCTGTCTTTTAAGCTGTGACTTACACTAGTGGTATCTTGGTAGAAGATGTTCCTTGTGATTTAGAGTAGGGTTGAAACTAAGCAAAGCCCACTGTAGGATCTTAAAGCATAGTTCCAGAATGCTTACTCTCAGCTTTGAAGCAACCATACAATTTGTGTAATGTCATGCACGTAATACTTAATCCTGCAAGTGATACTCAAGGGAATAGTGCTACTGACAACAGGCATCTAAGTTTAGCACCAGATTTGAAGATTGGCACACAGTCAATAATACGGTTCAAAACTGCTGCCCAGCACTCCTACAATAATAACAGCCACAGCTGAAGACTATTGCGCACCCACCAGACGTTCTACAGTAACATGCCTGGGAGGTGTTCCTGCAATAATCTTGATAGTCAGTGAAAAAGCAGAGAGAAAAAAAAAAAAAGCAGCTTCCAGATATAAAATAATTTGACGCCATTCAAGCTATTATCGCTGTGCTAAAACTAGCCTTGAAAATTTTAGACATGCTACTCATGGGCATGAAAAAGCATTGTACCACATACTAAATTGAGTATTGTTGATGCATTCACAAACAGCCCTGAAAAATTAGATAATTTAATGCAAAATAAAAAAAAACCAAACTAGTGAACACTGTTAAAGAATTACATGCAGTGCCATCTGTTGGCTCTTTTGTTCTACTTCCATTGAATCTTTGCACATCCATTGAAGGTTACCATTACTGTTTGAGTTGCATAAACCTAGCATGAGTAAACAGAAATGATTTATTTTGTGAATTTCCAAGTTCAGAACTTGTGAACTGCAGCATTTAGCCTTGTCACTGATTAAGCTGTTTTATAAAGCATTTCATTAATCTCACTTCATTGTATAAGTTATTAATTTTAAAAGATTTGTTGCTATGTGTTTTCATAGTTCAATAAAAAATGAACAAGTTGAAGTGGAAAAGGATATGAAGCAGAAGGCCTGTGCCTTTAGGGACTGACACCAGTTATTAGACACATATCTTAAGGAATTTGAAATTCCTCCTGGCAGGTGTATCATAAACAGGGAGCTGCAACTTATGCTCTGACAGTGCTGAGCTATGTGACTATTATAATTAAACTTACATTAAAAAAAGCCTCCTGCTGTTCTCCTCTTCGTGTGGAAAGGCTAGCAGTTTTCTTCAAACAATTATGACAGTATTTCTAACACCTCTGCATTATTTTTCAGGATATAAAAAGTCACATGCTCCTTTAAATGGCCAGATTGCAAATCTAGCAGAGGGGGAAGGGAGCACAGGAACAGGGAGCAGCATTCCCTGTCAGAGGTGGGGATTGCCGGGAAAAGCAAGACATCAGCAGGAGTGATCTCTTCTTCTAGTTCTATTTTTAAGATAAAGTGAAATAGCTACACAACTGTCTTGGTAAATGGAAAAAGAAAATCCAAACAAGAAAACTATGTAAGCACTACAAGGCCAATACTTTCCTGGGTTGGCCAAGGATCCTCGTGGCATTGCTATGCTGTATATTTAACTCACGAGATGAAGGATGGCAAAGGCAAAGGTGAAGCCTCCCCAGGAAGTGTGACCGCTTCGATCTCTTCCCCTGCACAATCCCAGTCTCCATTTTCAGGCTCTCTCCCAGGCTGGTCTCCTGCCTGGTGTTGAGTTTCCCACAAGCCTGCTGACTCTGGATCTTTTTGCAGTCTGGTTTATACCTCGTCAGTAAATTGCACCCTTTCCCACTCAGTCCCACTTTCGTTCCTTCACCTCTTCTCTTCGTTTCAGTTTTCACCTACCTGCAGGCTCCCAGTTTACTCACACACGCCAGAGTACACATGCTATGATTGAAATTGTCAGGGCATTTAGAAACGAAATTTTAATAAGCCTCTACTGATCCTATGCCAAGTGAATTTTCAAGTTGCAATTTGTGCAAAAGTTTGACACATATGAATGGAGCTTTCTGGCTCCCGCATGTTCCTGCTTGGGGCACTAGAAGTTTTCAGCCCCTCAAATGCATTAATTTGTGTGAGAGAGCCAGCTTTTCTGCAAACAGTTTTTGGCTGAATTCTCCAAAACCAAATTTATTCTCTAAATAGAAGGTCATAGACAAAGCACTTATGAGCACTTACAGCTTTGCGAAGTTATAAGCAACCAAAAAGTGAGGCTAAAATGGGAATCAATATCAAATCTTTCCAGCCAATGCTGGGATCTTGTTTGTAAATGAACACACACCTGAATAGTATCTATATAACATCCTGTCCACCTGCTGCTTCAGGAGGTATTTAGGCTATGTCAGAAAATGCTAGCGCTTCCAATTCTTCTCCAGCCAAGCCTTCCAACTGTAAATTCCCAAAGTGCACAGAAATATTTATAACTAGCATTAATATTGCTAATTAAAATATTAGTAGGAGATATCAGCTGCTTCATGTATCAAAATACTGACATTCATTATTATTGGTTGGCAGAGACTTTGGGATTTTTTTATTTTTGTATAATTTTGGTGCTCATGAAAGCATACTAGTGGAGTTGAGCGTGTAGGGGAACAGAGATCTAAACATGAACTGTAACCCTATGCTCTACCCCTGCCTTTCTAAGAGCTTTAACTGCAGAGCCAAAGCCTGGGCTTGGTTCTCTGGAAAGGAAAGGACTAGCATCATAATTTGATTTTTTCCAAATTCTCTTTCTCAGCTGTGCAGGAGGAGCACACCAGATATTTGAAAAGGTTTGTGCTACCCATATGGCAAGGTATGCAGTTATATTAGCAAGAAGAACGAGAAAAATGGAAAAAGAAAATCTTGGGCAGCCTTGAAAGATGTTGCTTTAAGGAAGTTTAACTCAGTCCCTTCAGGGTGAAGACATGTTTTATCCTACACATTGCCAATTTGAAGTTATATACCATTTCCGTAATTGCATATTCAAATGATAAAGAAGCACTGCTGCTAGTGTTATGATCACAAACGAAATTAATGTAGAATCTCACTGATTTTGGAATGGTTTGGAATGTTATTACATGTATAACATTACATGTATATTAAATAAGAAAATAATGGCTATTTTAGACATTTTACTCAATATAGGAACAGCAGGTACAATTTCATTGTTCTCTTCATGCAGCCTGATAACACGTATAATCCTCCTTGGAAAGACTGACTATATAATTGTTATCAATCTTGTAGTAGCAATCTTGCTTAACTAGGAGAACCTATTACAACTTAGATGTCCCTGTCCTAGGCATTGTACAAACAGAAGGAAAAGGTGGATCCACGGCAAACAGAAATAACAAGCTTAGTCTAAGACAAAAGTCAGTACATGGCAAGGTAAAGAAAAAATATAATTTTCCTTATTGTGTATATTAGAAGCTGAATTGCCCATTGCCATGGCTACCATGCTGTGATTTCAGGATTGATCTTACTTTAGCAGTTTGTTAACTTTTCATTTTATCAATCCAGTCATTTATGCTATGTACTCATCATAGTGGTGCCCCAGAGAGTTGAAGGCTCATCACAGCCTCAGTAGCCAACCTTTGGATGTATACATGGAGGAGCACTACACAGTCAGAAAGCAGAAATTTCATTCTCAACATCCTATTAGTATAACTTAAATGGTGATGGACTCTCACTCGAGTGTGACATTAGAGGGGATTTAAGATACTCATGGCTTAGCATCCCTTAGAAACAGGTGGAGGATTACCAGTTAATCCTCCTTTACTGGTTAACTAGTAAAAATCCAGTAAAGTATGTAAAATAAACTAGTTATTTGGTGTCTTTGGCAGCAGGATTATCTCTTTCATTGTATCAGGACAAGGCACACACTGGACACAGTGACTCTGATCCTGAGTTTCCTCCTGTTTTGCTGTGTTAGATCTTTGCGCTTTTCTCTTGGCTTTACTTCCAATGAAATAATACAAGTGAGAAAGCAAAGGGGTCCTAAAACTCCAGTGATACTGGAATGAACTCTGCTGGTGCTGGGACTCCCCACCTAGGCTCCTCTCCAGGAGTCTGCATAGGTGGGCTCCGTCACACACCAGCTGAGTGCTAGAGCTGACTGGAGTGTTTCAGTCACGCAATTTGGTCTGAAAACTCTCATTTGCCAAAAATAGCACTTAGAGGGAAAGCATACAGTTTCACTGAGGAAGATCTTTCAGGTTTTAGACAGAATTTTTAACTGAGGAGGAAGCTTTTCTCCCTAGAATTGGTCATCCAAGGCATAGAAACCATTGTTCCCTTCCCTGCTCTACCTGAAGTACATGGGGGATTTCAGCCTTCATTTCCCACTGCCTCATTTAGCACCCTAAATTATAGTAATCGGTTATTTCAGGCTGGGTCAGTTTATCATTCTTCAGTGTTTGGAGTGTTTCTTGTTTCATCCTCCTATGAAAAGGGTGTCTTTTTTTTTGCAGCCCGAACATCTCTCTGCTGCCTGGACTTACTGAGACCATCAAAATTCTACCACCAGATTTTATCCTCACACCCCATCTGTAGGCGTTAGGAAAAAACGTTGGGTTTTTTAAGGTGGAGATGGTACACAGCACTGGTAGTAACATCTGTTCAAGGCCACTGAGGGAGTCTGGAACTAAAGTAGTATTTCCTGTTTTCCCTAGCCATGAGGCCGTTGTAAGCCACAAAACTTATTAAGAGATGTATAAAGAGCTATAGCAACTCCAGATCCATTGATTTCAAATGAGCTAAATACCTCAGTAGCCCTGGCCCGAGCACTTGAACTGGACAACGCATTGTGGAACGTAAATGGCTTGGATGCATTTGAAATCAAGACCTACACTTTATCTCCATTTGCAAAGACTTCTGCAAGTAATTCCTGAAATCATGAATAACAATGTGATTGTTCTTTCTGAAAAACACAGCAGCTTTGGTTGTCTTGTTACTTTATTCCTTCTCATCCTTTCTAGTTACGCTTAAGTTAATTAAAACTGTTGATTTGAAGATTGGAAACAAAATTCAGCAATCTTTTCATTGCTGTTTGAAACATCTGCATAGGTATTTCCACTTTCACTTAAGCTGGTTTCATTTTTAATAAAATCGTGTCTGGAGAGTGAGGTTAGCAGACACTTTGTTAGCAAAATAGCAGCTTAACAGCTGGGGAAGGCAGGTCATCAGCTGCCCTGTTGCTAAAGTCTGTCTCTGGCTGTTTTGCTATTCAACTATCATGCCTTCATATTATGCCTTTTAGGAATATTTCTAAGACAAGCTTGCATCATATTGGATTAAATCAACTCCTGCCAGTTTTTTCTCACTATATATAACAGCATATTATTAATTAACTATAACTTATGAGAGCTCTGACATCTTCTGAAATGGAAGAGGACAAGTTCCTTAGGGCTAGAGGTTAAGGATTTCATTCTGCAAAGAAATTCATGTCAGTCTAGTGCTGCACTTTTGTACTTTTTGTTTCATTTTGCAATATCAAACTCTGCATCCCAATTCTATAATCCAATTCATGTTAACTAGACCAAATAATTATACAGACATAGAACACTGCTCAAGTTTAAATACAGCATATAGTTGAGATGTACATAAAAAATGGAAACAAAACATAGAACAGAGAACAAGGAAATAACTTAGAGTTGTGGAAAAATAAGGCTAGGAACAGTCAGGAGATATGATCTGTTCCCTTCCTTCTCCCCCATGACAGGACCAGCTCTGCCTTTGCTGTTTGCAGCAGCTGGGCTCAGAGCTCCCCAGCTCTGGAGATGCCCTGGCCTGCATCCACTGCTTCCCCCCGCCTTGCTGGGTCATTGCCATTATGAAATTTAACCTACTGTCTCACCTGAGCTTTTTGTGCTACAAGTTAAACTTGTTGCTCTTTGCTTCTTTGGACAATAATCTAGTCCCATGTGATACTTCACTTGCCACAGGAAGAGATTCTCAGAAATAAAAGATTTTAGGTTTATAACTTATCAGTCCAGATGCATGGAGCCCTCCCTATAGCTCTAACATGTGATTACGTATTCTGCCAGAGGTTAGCCAGGGATGCTGCTTTTGCTAGGTTTGCAATGGCTTTTGTAGCAGTGTTGGTACTTGGTAGACACTGCCAGTGATGTGTTTTGCAATCACATGTAGTTATTTTCAAACGCATCACTCCAACATTGATGGTGCATCACCAATCAGTCTGAATGGCTGCTCACGCTCCCACCTGCACTGATTCAGTACTATACCACTGTGCATTTCAGAATCATGTGTTTTCCTGTTTCCTTTGTTCTGTGTTCTTTTTCATCCATGCAGTTCTCCATGGACCAGTTGCTGCCATAGAAACTTTTTCTCAGATTGTGGCAATTCCAACCACTAACAGAAAATCTTTTAAAAAAATCTGTAGGCTCATACATCTCCAGTGGGATAATATCGGTCCTGAAAGACGAAAGGAAATCTTTGCCTTTAGAAGGCATGTTATAAGATTTATTTCAAGAGCATTAACATTATACATTTTGAACATGTTTCAAAATATCACAGTCACTGAACTCTTAATCACATTTGAACATGTAATGACGATGCCGATATTTTGTAAGTTATTATAAAAATAAATTTCTTCAAAGATCTACAGGGTAACCGTTGACAACCAAGGTTTTATCCTATTGAGTTCACTGCATCAGGTTGGGAAAAAATTTTTTCAAGGCAATCATGTCTCAAATGCACTGTCTAATTCATCTATTAATATTAAAGGCAAACAGTTGCCAATCTTGCAGTCCAATTTCACCCCTTGTGCATTCTCTCTACAGCAGATCCATTATTCCAATGCAATTAAACTCTTTGAGTTTTTGCAATGATTTATTAATAGTAATTCGTAATGCAGCTATTGGTTGGTGCCTCAATGAACTATACATATACCAAGGATATTGCTAGGTTTCAGAGCTTTTATTCTAAGATTAGTGAAAGAGAGAGGTTGTGAGAAACAGAGCCAGCACATTGTAGACATATCTTTCTAGTTGCACCTTTTAAAATACACTGTGCTCAAGGTACAAATGATTTGTGAGAGGAGCAGCAGCAAAGTTTGTATATGTGAACCTTCCTACACCAGAATACAGCCAGTAGTCTTTTAAACATACTTCTGTCAGAGACAGGAACTCCCAGATGTTCATATTACATCTCAGGTTTAAAAGTAATTTATAAATGTTTAGACAGTGTAGAACAGAAAAGAAATTAATCACATTGTCTTTCAATAGATACACAGAGAAAGGGGTTTCCTTTCTATCTGGTACAGCCCAGCAATTCCCACTGCAGCGAACTGATAGTGCATATGGTTGCTGTTGGTGAATAGTTCACTTTTTTGAACTTTCCCCTCCAAGGACAGGGAAAAAAAAAATAAATAAAAAGAGGGAAGGTCTTCCTGTTTCACCTATGTATTTATCATACCACTGACTCTGTGAAAGTCCTGTATATTAACTCCACAATAAGAGGCTATTCTTAAAAAAAAAACTTTACTGATTTGAATGACTAATGCATCTGCTACAGGTATACACTTCTTGTAACTACATACTCACAGGTGAAATTAGAATTATGCGTTTTGTAGTTGTATTTGGAAGAGGTAAATTCCGTGTAACTAGTTGAGGGTAGTGATAAGAAATTTCTCACTTCTCTACTTATGGTACATAGACAGCCAATATCTCATTTTTGTTACAGTTGCCCTCCCAGAGTGTGGTATTCCTTGTTATCATTACTGGCCCTCTTTGCTGTTCCAATACTATTTACTTTGAAGACGAAGTTCTGCAGTATATCTCCATGTAACAGTGCTTTTTAAGAAGTGTCAGACCTTGAACATGACTTAAAAGAACTTCAATAACTTAATTTATTTAAAACTAAGTTAAATAACTTTATTTAAAATAACTTCAAAGCTTAAAAATTGATTTAGCCACAGTTAAAGTATCAGATAAGAAGCCGTACCCAGCAACATAAAAACTCACAAAAATTTCATTGATTGTACTTCTTTCTTACTAACTTTGCTGCCTTTATAGTTGCTATGATTACCTGTAAATGCCATAAATTTCATTACTATGCTGAAGTACCCAAAGCAAATGAAACCCAAAATACAATGAGCTTTCTAGACCTTTTAAAGTTTTGTTTCAAATTTACTTTTCCCCAGTATTTCTATAGAGTTATATGCAATAGAATTAAAGACAAGGTAGATTTTTCATGCGATGATATTCTGAACTGAAGCTTTAGAGAACGCTGTGCATTACAGGATACATGAAAAAGATGCGATACTTGGCAACGCTGTTTTTGTTTCATTACCATCACATCCAAATGCAGGGAAGCTGCTCCCAGCACTGCTAACATTTACTCCTCTGGAAATCACCCAGTCCTCCATACTTCTCCAGCCTGCAAAGAAGGAAGTTGGTATCTGGAAGCAGTGATGAAAGCTGGCTGTTAAAAAGCATGCTCCAAGCAGAGATTTGTTTTGAGTCAGGTGGCAAAATATCTGTCTGCGAGGGAGGCAGGCTTCTGAGGAGTCTGTGGGCAGACCTGGCTCAGGTGATGGCAGGTTGCAGATTCTCCACCAGCTGGTCTGGAGGCTCTCCCAAGCCGAGCCGGTGGAGCAGAGCAGCTCCTCCTCATCAACCAGTTTCTAGCAGCTTTCATTTTTACACAGGAATGAATAGGAAGAGCGCAACTACTGCTTCTCAGCACAGAATGGGAGCAACCTCTTCTTTTCCTGGCTTAAATCAAACAAGTCTCTCCTAGACTTGCACAGTTCTCCATAGACTGTGGCTAAGATCTTCCCCTTGATCTGTTTTTACCATGTTGTGGTGTAATGTCACTTTTGTCTGGCAGTTTGTCTGGCCCTCTAAGCCACACAGTACACGCACAAGTTGCCGCTGTAAAAGACAATCATTACACATTTCCACTTCAGGCCTGTAGGCTGGCTTGAAGATGCAAACACCTCCTTTATCACATGCCTTAGGGCATGATGTAATATACAGAAGTGGTATTCACTAGCAACAAAGTTCAAGGTAAAATCTTATTTGGAGTTTAGAATTGGAAAACATAGGGAGCAAAAAGCCATGAACAGACTATGAAATAAATCTTCATGATGAAATTAAATACAACCGATTTTTTTAAACTTTTGCATGTTTATAGCCATCTCACAAGAGGAGGGCAATTTTGGACATGTAGCTGGAGGCAGTACCAGTGGGGATTTACTCCTGCAGTACTAATGACTGGACCGTGTATGGGTCTATTTCAGGGACTACACACTGTATTTACCAGACTTTTAGGTTCCCTAGGGAGTAATCAGTGGTGAGGGTGTGTATGAATGTGATTATGGGGACCTCAACATACCATATGTTCTGCAGGCTCAATGTATGGGAAAATGATTTCCTAATTGGTAATGCATATCTGAAACAGCTGCTGTTTTAGAAGCAGCAAATCCATCACTTAGGACTCCCAAGAGGAGTCAAATCATCACTTGATATGTCAAAGTGTTGGATTAACTTTTCCCCGTGAGGCAGAATATAACTGTGCTGTATTTGATCCAGACACCTGACTGACTTTGTAAATTGAACAAACTCCCTGCATGCCAAAATTAAATGGTGATTCAATCTAAAGGAAATAGGGATTTTCCAACTTTCTTGAAGGACATATTATGAAAGATAGAAATCTTTTGAGAGGGGATACCCCATAATTGTCTGGGTAGGTGGGGCACACAAACTAGTTGTCAAGGTTGAAGGAAAGCTTTCTTGTAATAAGAGTACAAAAACTGTCACTGTCAACTGAGGATACCACTACTATTTCTAGAGTATCCGAACGCCTATAGAAAATTACCTTAATTTTGCTTAAGCCATGCAAGACCAAACCTGTGCTGGTCAAAAAAAGAGCCATCTCTTCAAAGTGTTTCCCAGATACTACTTTTGTCTTTCAAGGTATTCAGCCTTCAGCAGTGAACAGTGTGCATCTTCGGACTTCAATCAGACCCTGTGAAACCCAGATAAGCAAGTAACAAGGAACCAGTTTTCAGAACACCTTTTTTCCTGTTCCCTTTCTGGGAAACCTTGTCCTCTTTCCAAATTGAAGACCAGGCCAAAGTAATTGATACATCTGTATATGGAATTACAATACTTAAAGCTGAAATTAAGATCAGCCTGTAAGACATCACAACAGCTTTATATCTTAAGACAGTGATAAACTCAAGATTTCTTTTGCATGCTCAGTCAAGAGGATCTAATTTTGGAGCTGTGGACTCTTTAATATTCCCGAAAAAGTCTTTGCCAAAGAGGAAGCTTGCCAGTCAAACAACATTTTCACTTTCAGACCCCATTCCAAAAAAACCGCAAGTTAAACAAAACCTAGGCAAAATTCTGGTTGAAGACATTCCACATTTTATTGGGAACTTTGCTATAGTTTTATATGAAAGGTGTTCCTATATGATGGTGATAGAAGATAATTTAAAACCAGTAGAATGCAAAGTTGGTAGGGAACTTCGAAGAACGAGAGTTTAGGCATCAAGAGATTAAAATCATTCTTCTTAGAATAGTTACCTTGTTTCCTGAGTTTTGGATGGCTAGATATCTAACCAACCTGCAACTGTCACAAAAAGGAGAGAACTAGACAGGGATAGACAACTCTCTCAACTGCCACTACTCTGGATTTAAGAACTCTTTGGAGTATCTAGGGGATTCTGGACAGACTGTAAAGGAGAGGAACTGGAAGAAGGAAGAAATTCGGAGCTCAGGGACTCTGAGACTCACAGTTACAGATACAGATAGGTATCTGTATAATATCCCTATAGATATCAGTAAACAAACGACATGGGCCAGAATTGAAGTGCTGGAGGGAAAGGAAAAGGATTTGAAGATTTAGAGTAATACAGCAACTGTAAGGGATAGAAGGAACAGGGAGCCCATACAGCCCGGAGTATTGATTGATTGATTGAGTACTAGGCAGATTAA
The DNA here is from genome assembly GCF_000690535.1 of Cariama cristata. Classification (NCBI taxonomy): domain Eukaryota; kingdom Metazoa; phylum Chordata; class Aves; order Cariamiformes; family Cariamidae; genus Cariama; species Cariama cristata. The sequence goes on from NW_009623680.1 coordinate 87,913, forward strand.
TTGGAAGAATAGAAAGCCACAGAGGCAAAATCTTTCCGGAATTAAAGAAGAAAGCTAATTCCTGGTCCAGAAAAAAAGAAACAGGTCCAAGGGGATGCAAATAGCAGCTCTGAGACTGGTTCAGGCACAGGTTCCTGGAATCAAGAGAGGAAAGACCCATGCATGAGAATGAAGAGAGCAAAACCGAGATGAAAAGGAGATCTCAGAGCAAATTAATTTTAAGAATTTCAAGAAGCTTAGAGACCAAGTGGAAAAGGGAGATGAAAAGATGGCTGGGAAAAGCTTGCTTTTTATTTACTGGGAGCACTGGTGCTAAAAGCTGAACTGACAGGCAGGAGGTGAGGGACTGAACAGAAGGAAGTGATTTTATGGCTTACAGGAACAACTAGCCAGAGGGAAAAATAAGTCTTAATTGATGCAAAGTCTTCTAGTTTATTCAGAAAAAAAGTACAATTTTTTTGTGTTAATTACTAGGGACAGTTCTTGAAATGCAACAGCTTGTTTTAAAGAGCATGTGGTAGGGGGTGCTAGGCAAATGCAGCAGACAATGTGTTACTAAAAGAAGTTCTCTTTTACATAAGGAGACATATGTAATCCAAATTTATCCAGACTGTACCATCAAAATGGGTCTTTTAAATCATGCTGTCTATAATGTTAATATTCAGACTGCAATTAATCAGTAAGGTATGTACAATCAGTCCTTTCAGAAATTACATTAAGGGGCAACTTGAATCTTAGATGTATAGAAAAAGATAGAGGAAGGGTAGCCAGGATACTGCTATGATAAGTGATGTGCTAACCTGGCTGTGATAAGTGATGTGGTAACCCAGCCCAATCACATGCTGAGGCCAATAAATGGTCCTGTCGTCTGGAAGCTTCTCGAAACTCTGCAACTGCAGGACTTACTCCTTTTATGTAAATACTCTTTTCCTGCCTTCCTCAAGCTCTCTCTGAATATGTGCTCATAACTTAAATTTATTTTTCCATAATGCTATTTTTATGGCATTAGGATTTTATATCTCTGCAACAACGTGATTCTCTTAACTGTCTCATCGCCACCTTTTGTCAGCTACCTTCCAGTTTTATATTCTCTGGCATAGTGTGAAGAAGTCTCTAATCTACCCTCTCTTATCTCCACCCAAATCCTTTTGTAGATGAGCCACAGGGGAGAAAACTGGCAGCACTCTGCACTTCACTCCTAAAATTATTTCTGTTTAAAATAAAATTTTGTGGTTTTATAATAAAGTCACAAATGAACCGTGTCACAGAATGGATGAATGGATTTTATTAAAATCAAAAACTAATTATGAATGCCCATCTTTGCAGGATCCTTGAGCGGGAAGGAATACTGAGAGATGATACGGGAGGGCAATGCCTGGCAGCAGGGATGCTGCAGGAGGAGAGGGTCCCACAGTGGGGTCGGCTTTAGGGACAGGCATTCAGACTGCTGGCCATGTGGGTTGGGGAAGGTATGGTCCATGTATGAGCCCTGGGTTAGTTGGGATGATTGAGAGGTGCCAGGGGGTCTGAGCAAGAGGGCAGGAGCGGCTGGCACAGCCTGCAGCTCAGGGGACTCTGCTGGCAACAGGTGCCAGCAATGGCACCTCTGAGGAAAAGTGACTTCCATGGCAGCCTCTGTGTTCAGGTGACTGCTTGGATTTGTGCTATGTGTGACCTCAATTCATCATGCAGGTTGCAAAGATCAAGTTGGGATGAAGAGCACAGTCCCACCCACATGCTTTGTTTTTGCAGGGGAACTGAAAACCCACGAGCATTGCTCTGCAGCCAGCTGGGAAGCCAGCCCTCAGGTTGCATGGCAAAGATGGTACCATGCGCTTAAACCTGAAGTGGATTTGGGATGAGTATTTTAGGTTCTGCAGATTGAGAATGGACAATTAATATTTCCTGTTTTAAAAATAAAATTGAAACAGAAGTCATTGCAATTTCAAAATAACAGTAAATCCTATGTAACCTAAAGAAAAATGTCCCCTTCCCAGTTTTGAAAGTCTTGTTGCTTCAGTAATAGCAGATACTGTGATGCCTCTAATGAGCAAAAAGAGTGTGCATTAATGATGCCAATGTTATCATTCAGTCATCATCTTTCTATGGACTTGGGCCCCTTGGCTCCTTTTTCATGTGCCTGACACCTTCTCCTCATCCTGATTGCACTGTTTCTGCCAAAGGAGCTAGCAATACATACAGCTGCTTGTAAATAAGAACAGATTCAAAAGGGCAAAACTTTCATGAAGGTGAAACATATGTATCATACTGTTAGCACTTCAGTATCTATCCACTCTTGACTTAGCTGGGAGAGTGGTTCAAAGAGCCCTTTATTGCACACAAAGCCTCATTCGTATAGCAATATCTACCAAGAGACCATGTGTAACTCTGAAGAGGTCATACCCAGAAACAAAAAATCATGCACAGTGTTCCCTCTTTTTCACTCTCCTGTCACATATTCTTCCTGCAGGATCTTGCAGTACAAAGTACTTTTCCTTTGTGAGTGGCAGTTTCCATACCAACCTTGCTTGCTTAAGCACACTTATGAGGAGCTGAGATGAAAGGCTGAGGTTGAACCTGAGAGCAACTGCACCCTGTGCTCGCTACGATTGTGGGTTTGCAGCCATCGCACATGGGGCTGTTCACCAGACAGCACTACATCAGGAGCATAGCTCCTCCATTAAACTTCCAGTGCCAGGTTAGATGTCTACATAATGCATGGGGAGAACTAGATATGGAGGAATGGAAATCACTACTGAATGAGGGGACACCTTATAATAGTCAATAGGAAGAGCTAAAAGGGGAAGAGTGTTTCTTCCACACTTAGACATCTGTTCCTTCTCTGGCCCCAGACTCAAAAAACATATGTGAGATTCACACACCAACACTCTGTCACTTAAATCATCCCTTTGGGTACAGACAACCAGCTCCCTTTGTTTCTTTAAAAAACATAGTCAGTAGCAACATAATTTTATCAGCTAGTCTGGTGTTCAGATCCAAGTCCTTTCCAGCATGTGGTGGATCAAGCTCATTTCCCAGCAGACAGGGCTAAATACCGATCCGTACGGCACAGAGGGATAAGCCTCCTGCCTGGTACGTGTTCCCTAGTGTGCAAGAACAGTGGGAAGGCTTTTAGGGTCAGAACGAGAGACTGTAGGGGAAAGCATGGTGTTGTAAACCTGTAAAGACAGTATTCAGCTCGGAAGGCCTTACTTCAAGCCTTGCCATAACATATGAGTAAAATCACATGCATTAAACAGTATTAAACAGTTGTCATGCAGTAGCACTGCATAAAAGAAATGATACGGTGATCAAGAACTAAACCCCAGGAATCTTCATGAAAAGCAAATGCTATAAACATCTAGCACCTCTACATCCCTGTTTCTGGGCAGAAGACCTCTCCCTGAAGCCTTTTCTCCTATTCTAGCTGCTATTTCCATCTCCTGCCTCTGACCGTGCCTCACATCAAAGCCACATTTGCAGTTTTCCCTTTGGCAGCCCATTTCCAGCCCCTCTCCAGCTAGAGCTCCAGGCTTTCTCTGTCTTTCAACCCTACCCTTCGTCCAATTGTAGGTGCTTAAACTTCTTTGCATGTCTGCACCTTTGCTTCTCCAGTGATAGATACTTTGAATTTTAGCTTTGGTGTCGTGACTCTGGAAAGATATTTTCTCACTGTCATGCCACTAATTAAAGCCAGCTCACTGAAGGCTCTGGTCCACAGTCCCAGGTGGCTCCTGTCCCTTTCATTTGGTACACAGTTATTTTCCAGGTGATTAGTTAGGGTATTTTTAAGTGGTTTCCAAAAGCAATGTTTGCTAGGTACAGTGCATTAAATCCACCCATCAAAACCATAGTCATTATCTTTGTAAGAGAAAGTAATTATTAATCACGCTAGTTAAATTATTCATTGTAATTTTGAACTGGTCTGCCACTTTGAAAATAAACAGCTTGTTTTGTCCTTTACATATGTTTTAGAACTACTTTACTTAACACCCAGCTGTAAGCCTGAGTAAAAATCAAAGAAACAGAAATCTGTAGGCAGATGTTGCACTTCAATATCCATTCCTACACTCAGCTCCAAAAATCTTATATGCAGAAATCACTTTCCTTGAGATAATTCGGTTCATAACCAATGACTCAGCATCAGCAATTATCCCAGGGCAGTGAGGCAGAATATGTGAGTCCTTTGAACTGACTCCATGGATCATTGATCCCAAAAGTCACTCACCGAAGGCAACAGGTGGTTAGACAGTATTACAGGAATAGGTTTATTGATTCAATTCCTTAAATAAAACATTATGAAGAAAAGACTATCGCAAAAGATCTGCAGATTATCCAGCAGGCTTGTGGCATGCATCTCACTCCTGATATAAAATATGTATGGTTCCTATGCCCAGGGAGTCTGGTTCTTGTCACTGGGATTGTGTCACACAACAGACAGCAGGAACCCAAGCAGAGGAAGGATGTGTGTGAATAACATGTTTACACGGATAAGTGACTGAGCATTAATGCTAAGTTCATTCACATTATGCCTGCTAAAAACCAAAATTTTCATCTATACTTGACATTTAGCACAGGCTGAATCCTCTCATGTATTTACACTAATTTTATATTTCCAGCCATCTCAGCTCTCACCGACTATCTAGGCTCTCCCGTGTTATTTCAGGACAAAATCAAACAGGTCAGTCATGATTTAAAGCTGATTCTGCTCTGAAAGGAAAACTCATACAATTAGGGACGACCACAGGTGATTTAAGAACCTGCGACCTCCCAGCTGAGCTGGGCTCACAGGCCATGTGATATTGGAGCCCAGTTTAGGTTTGGCTCAGGAGGGTCAGGAGTCATGTTCTTGATGTGGTTACCCAGCCGACTCTTTGGATGCAGCGCAAAGGATCTGCTGAAATTATCTCACAGCTGCAACACCTGGGCTGTTGACTCTTAGCATCCCAAAGGCCAGGGTAAGCGTTGAGCCTTAGTGCTGGTGTGCTTTCCGCAGCTGTCTGCCTAGCCCGGACACAAGTGCAATGCTTCTGCAGGGCTGCACAGCTCACCAAGGCAGCAAGAAGCTCCCCATGCCATCGCTGCAGCTCACCTCCCAGCTGTATCAGGAATCACACATTGACACGGGTTGTGGGAATGATTCCCTCATCTTGGTGGCCCCACTTGCAAAAATATTTTTGGGAACGGTACTGACTGATAAAAATATGCACTATAATCTATGCCAAGACAGTGGTAAATTTGCTATAGCAACATAGTATGTCTGATGGTTATGTTATTCTGAAGCCTCAGCTGTGGGCCAGGACTCCTTCACACTAGATATTGTACAAGCCCAGACTGAAAGCTGTCACTGTGAATTCGCTATTTAAGTGATTTGATGAATGATGATAGCCTCAGTTGTGCAAAGTACTGCTTTTAGAGTATAAATCCTGATATTTTTATCTTTAGTTGTTTGCTAAATATCCAAATAAACTTAGAAGTCCCCAGCAACATGCTTTCTCACAAAAGATTTAGAGTAATTTCTGAGTTTCCTTGTATCTCTGCCCTAGAGGTGCCCTAACAAAGTCCTGAGAAAGAAGAACTTCAGGAAGTTGTGGGAACTCTTGATCCTTGCAGAATATTGATATTTGCAAAGATGTCTCACCATGGAATAAAATACACACACATTTACCATATATTTGTTATTTCCAACCTATTCATATATGACAATATGCTTTCTGTTCTACAGCGGACGAGCCAAAACACAACTTCACATAAGAGCATGTAGGTTAAGGATGACAGAAAAGGTGCAATAAGAAACAAGGGGGTGCGAAGCAACCCCACGGGGACTGCAGCTGCCTCTTGCTGTGATGAAATGTCTCCAGAAGCACCGAAGGAAATTATTTAATAAATGGACCTTCCTGGAATATGAAAGCCTAGTGGCATCACACTGGCACAAAAAAAGCAGTTATTCCAAAAGAAAGGATTGTTTCCATATGATATGGTTACATCATGCTGTGTATTCTGTTTATTAATGCTTTAAACAGTTTCCTTATTTATCTTACTTTAGATTAAATCCTCTTTCCAGCTGGCAGTAAACAGCTGTAAACTGAGGTTTTCTTCCTGGTGGTGGGAAGAAGGAAGGACTCCAGACTTAACAGTGTGAAGCTTCTATCTAGTGCAGAGTAGATAAGCCCCTCGATTCCATTTTGCATACTTTTAAAATATCAAATATCAAATTAATCCTGGTTATGTAACTTTAACTTTTATGATCACCTAATGAACCCGAACATGATATGAGCACCTTAGCTATTTACACATGTGCTGAATTTTGTCTTTAAAAGACCTGGTAATGTGAAAAAGATTGGTACAACAAATTTTCATCCAATTTGATAAATATGTCTCTCTCTATCAATCCTGTAATGACCTTAAATATAAGGTAAATGGTTATATAAATAAATGTACCCTATTCCAATGGAATGTATTTCATTGCATTCACATGTTTTGTTCAGCATTTTTATGAAACCATATGAAAAATGAATGAATGCTCAAACTAGTTTACATCACTCCTTAGTGATTAATTATAGCATAAACACCATGATTCTTCTATGCTGAAATAGAAAAAAAATACCTCAGAGACATGTTTAATCATTTGGATCTAGTAGTGCTGTGTTTATTCATTCCTTGTTGGTCCATTAGAGAGTAAATTAGATTTGAGTCGCTTACTCTGATTGGCTTAATTGTACCAGTTACAGATGAAGTACAAATAAAACCGTAATAAATCCAGCAGATGTTTAACCTGCTCAACCAAGATCTTTAACAGTCAATTCCAACTGCAATTTACACTCAGCAATTTAACAAGACCCTTAGGAAGTTGATCTAATTCTTCTAAAAAACAGACACTTTATTTCTGTGTTGTCGAAACAAGACCGGAGTGCTGTGTTTTCAGGTCCAGATTCTTTCACAAATATTTTTTGTGATCTCACTTCTTTCGGGGGGGTGTGGGGGGGGAATTATAGGAGCTGGTGTAAAAGTAAATTACATGTCTTCTGCCCAAGGTAAAAGCACTAAAGGTCACTAATATAGAAAACAACAATTTCAGAATAAAATCATAAAATAATGGTTTTTAATGTCTTTGACTTAAGAATCTGCAAATACTTATGTCTAATGCATAATGCACTAAACTGCAAGGTTCATCAGATCACAATCTAAATTGCTATGACCTTTAAAAATACTATTTAATATGCGCATGAGAAATTCTAATACTAAATACCGTATCTTACTCAAATCGATCTTTCATGTGGTATTGAGAAACCTTCTGTATCTGTAGAACTAAAAAGGACAATATACATTAGCAAACCAGTCCGTGCTGGAGTTTGTTATGCCCCAACAAGCCCCACCAAGAAATAAAGTAGCTTATTAACATAGAAAAATGGCAGTTATTTTAATTTTAATGAGAGGCAAAAGGAATCCTCTCCAAGTGTGAAATTACTGCAAAGCCATCCATTGATCCCTCTGTTTAATCAGTCTCTCGAGAACACCAGGAAGATGGAAGAATATCGGATTAGTGTGGAGGTGTCAGCCTGGCATTAGCTTTAGGCACCAGGGTTTCATATTGAGGGATTTCCCCTCCGCATTCCCAAAGCTGGGCCACTGGCTGGTTTCACCACTTGCCTCACTGAAGCAGGTTTCCCCTCCCTGTGTAATGCCGATGGAAAGACCAGAGGATATCCAAACCTTTCGGTTAGGTTCCCTGACCAAAGGCTCAGCAAATGAAACACCAAGTCTCGTTGAAGAATGCAAAACCAGAGCCCCCAAATCAGCTACTCCAAGGCCATCCAAGGAGGCCGAGCAGACCACTGTCCCTGGGATGAAGCCCACTGAGGTGGGTCAAGGAGAGGTCCTCCTCCCCAGCCAGCCCAGGGAAAGCAAGGGCTGATTGTCCACAGGGGCGTGGGACTTATTTTGGGGTGTATGGGGGGAGAACTGTGTAAAACTCATGAGACATTTTAAGGGGATTGAGTGTGAAACTTCCTATGGGACATTTAGCGGAAGGACCAAGGTGGGGAAAGGGAGGGGTCCGGGTGGATCGGGGATAAAGGTGAACCAGGGAAGAGACCTACCAGTATCGGCTCCCTCCAGCAGCTCTCTGCAAGAAAATCACAGCTTGACCTGCAGGCAGAGCCTGCTCGCTGCCCATGCAGGTGCTTATTAGCATGAAGTTAGATTTCTCTTTTCTCTGTTGTAAAATCTCTTACTCCTCCAACCAGCAGCAGAGGATGATACTCAGCAAACAGTTGAATACACACCCATACTGAAAACAAATAATTTGCAAACAAGACATAGCCTGGAATATGTTCTGACTATTTTGAATATTGAACAAATCTGTCAAAATCAAATTCTGTTCATAGATAATTTGTGAATAGCAGAAAAAGCTAAAACTGCAAATAAATGTTTGATCTGCATCATTTATGCTGTTCTGTCAGCATCTGAATTATCAAGCAGAAATCCTACTTAGATTCCTAAATGTCAGATCCAAATTTACTTGCCCTCAAGACAAGTCTGATCTGTTCAGAGGCTGAGGTGAGCTGGTCAGTGCCAGGCCCATATATGCTTTGCATTAGCGCTATACTAGGCACCTCTAACCTAAATCTGTCTTCCCTATAAACCAGTTTTCTATTTTAAACCAAACAAAATAATGCAAGATGTCTGATTCTTCTTTTTTGTGTATGTGTATGCATTATATTACACTTAATTACTGTGAAGTCAGAATTTTCAAAGCATTTGAATTATTCAACCACCTACATTATTTTGTATTTTATTCAGTTTGCCATGAAAATTGCCTGTGGGTTTAAACACACTCTCTAATAATGTTCACTTCTTAATATTGACTTTTTAAAAGTGTTTGCAAATAAAATCTATAGTTAGAACATAATAGAGCCTTGAATCTGCTATCGAATTAGACATCTTACTCTCAAACTCCATCCTTGCTGCAAATCGTACAACTTTAAGAAGAAGGAGCCCTTTATTAAAGCAGTATTCTTACACCAGTGGAGCAATATGGGAAGCTGTGATTGGAGCTGACAGTTGGTTTACTCTTACCATTTGATCACAAAATTTCAGTGCCATCTGTGGGAAACCACACAGGCAAATGTGTCATCACATCTAATAATGAAAAGAAGAAACAGACAGAACGTGCTGTAGAAACACACTGATTTAATTACCCTGTGTACAATGCTTTACAAAACTTGCAGAGGAAAAGTCCTGTGTGGACAGGTTGTTTACGCAAAGGAGAATGTCACAACAATGGCAAAACAAGGTTTGACCTTAGGTATTACACCTAAGCAATATCCAAACCGTAGATTCATTAAGAAAACCTTTTAAATCCAGAATTAGGGTATTGCATGCCTTGCAGACCTCCGAATTCAGCAAAGTCAGGCAATACTGGTAGCAACGCATCGCTCTGCCCTGCAAGAAGGGCAGTGCCCAGCTGCGCTCGCTGGCCAGCTGCCCTGTGCCCTTGAGTGCACTGACCACATGTGATAAGGGTGGGGGGAACACTCCATAGTTTGCGAAGTTTAACAGTTATGCTTAGAAGATAAAAAGGCTGTGGTTGATTTTTACTCTGAATAGGGATCTCCAGCTGCAATGAGATGAATGGAAATAGGTGCACACCAGCATCCCCCCATGCCCACTGGGATGAGGTATAGTATAAGGATGGTATCTGGGGGACTCAAAGCACTCTGCGGGGATGGAATGCCAGCGTATGGGGAGATTCAAGCACAGGAAGCTGCTCTGAAGGATTGGTCTGTGCTGGTGGGCAGAGTATAGGCTCAGTTGTGGAGAACAGGTTGCTTCTGCACAGGTCACGACCCTCCCATGTAGTTTGTATCTTAGCAAAGAGATGGTGCTATGCTGTTTTACCCTAACTGCATGCCCTGCTTCCTGGGTATTCTGGGCTGACCACAAAGGTGATGGCTCACCATGCTGGTTCGAAGAGCTGCTGCAGGGTGAAGGAGAGAAAACCTCTTCTTTCTGAGGGAAGCCCAGGCACAGCTGCAGTGTGGTTTGTGCCAAACACCAACTGACAAGCAGGCAGGAGGGAAATCCTGCGGTGGTGGGGGCTCACGCAGGTATAGTGGGGTGTGCTTGGACAGTGTTTTGGGTGGCTGGGGAAAAAAGGTCACACACAATCCTCCTTGCCTGCAAGCCAGCACCCTGCCCCAGCACCTGGTTGAGGCCCCAGACTGCCCCTCGGCCTTTCCAGGTGCTTTTGTTTCTTCCCCACTCACATTTAGTATCAAGTTCTGCTGCACTAATATTTGCAGGAGAAAAAGTGCTGATGCTGCTCTAACTTTCTTTATGTTCTTCAAGCACGTTATTTTTTCTCTGCCTCTGGCAGGCTGGTTGTCCTCCCAATGGGAAGGATCTATGTACAATCTAAAGAGGAAATATCCAACGGCCCCTCATAGAGACTCCAGGCGCTGGGTTGTCAGGAATGGGTCTCTGCCAGGAAATAAAGTTGCTTGGGATTTTATTTACCAATCTACAAGAGCATAGCCAGGGTCGGCTTTGGGCACTTTGTGGGGGCACCCACGAGTTGTCCCCTCAATGCCAGCTCAGTTCATCTCCGCCAGTGACATCGGGGTTTGGCAGCTGGAGCTTGCAGCGTGCAGAGCCCTTCCCCTCAGACAGCGGCCTGCAGGCAGAGGCTACGTGGGCACTGTTAACGCGGCTCACGCTGCGCCCTGGTCAGGGGAAGGCAGACATGGCTGGAGCTCAGCTCATGCCCGTGGCCCAGGATCCATAGTTATCCGGCCCATTTGCCAATTCAGCACCTAAAGTTAGAAAAGGAGGGTCTGTAGTGTGGCACAGAAGTTTGTGGAGAAAGGCAGCTGACAGCTCTTGGGAACCGTGGCAGGGCAAGCACGTTTCCTGTTCTGGCCAGCCTGTCCCACTGACAATGACACTGTAACACTCACAGCTTACGAAAAATTTAGCACATTCATAACATTCCTGTGTGACCAAGTGTGGCAGCACTGTATGTGTGTGCAAAATAGGAGTAATTTGCTAGCCTTGAATGCCACCTATAGGTTACTGTTTTCTGAAATGATCCTGATGCAAAACCATGGAAGACAGAGGTCAAAATGTAGTTTTGGATTAAAGCTGCCAAATTTTTGTGTACTTACTTTGATTTTGGTAAGGTCAGTAGTGATCATGTTGTCCTCAGGACAGTTGCATCTATTGCCTGATCACAGTTCTGATTGTCTGATTTTCCAGATCTCCTCACTCATGGTCATAATGGCTCATTTATGAAACTATCATTCAAAGTCTACTCTTCTGCAGGAACACAACCCTACGGTTTTATCCCTTTTTGCAACAAAACCTTCAGTTACTGCACCATACTGCCACACAGCATCCTCTGGAAGGATGTCACAGGGCACTTTGCAACAAATGAGTTTCAGATCATTAACAGGGAAGTCAGTGATTTACAGCAGCTGTGAGTCTGGCCCTGCTCTCTGATAAGAGACTTTCGAACAGCATGCATTTGACCCTTCACTTTACACTGTGGCCTTTCTATTTATTCATATTTTCCTAATTAGAGCAGAAACTTACTATTTCTCAAGTTTGTAATAACATGTGGCTCCTTTGGAAATGGGTTTATTCAGGAAGTTTTTGATAAAATAAATTAAATGCTCTAGAGATGGTCAGCTCATTTCAAAGAGGATTCATCCTGCAAGTTGCTGAGCATGACCTGCACTGTGCTCATGGCCTTCCCGCGACGCATCACCTCTCAAGGAGGTACCCAGCACACTGCAAGACCACACTGCCTTACCCCAGCTCTGGTTCAGTGATTCAGCTCCAATGATTTAAGAGCATATTGTACCCTGTTCCTAGTATATGCCATCATATATTTGGTAGTGCATTTGGATAATGTTGCTGTCTTGGCATTACGGGACACCCCAATGTGACTTCTATTACTATAACTTCTCTGAAATGCTTGGGAAAAGAGGAATACAGATTTGCTTTTTTTTTTTTTTTAAAAGAACTTCTAAAGGGTATGGATGAATAAGGTATTACTACAAATATCTTCTTTCTGAGCTCTTCAGACCTGCTTACACAGAGTGTATGGGAGTAGCTGTATAATTTAACAAAAAAATGTATATTTTATTCCACTGTAACATCTTCAGTACACTTAAAATGAAATCAGTGTGGAAGGTGTTTGATTTGAGCCATTGCATCTCTAGCACTATATCGACTTAAACTGACAATGTAATAATGGAAGCATAATGCACATTAAGAAATTCATTTGATGCAGGAGGTCCTCCTAAAGGTCTAGGGACCTAAAGTGTTTCCTAAAAATGTTTCCAGAAGTACATGGTCATTCATTACAACGCTGAACTTCATTGATATGTGTAACAGCAGTAAAAACCAACCTCCTCATACAAAGATGTCAATTTTTTTTTCCAAAAGTTTGAAGTTCAATGAATTACTGCAGTCCTTCCTCAAATCCTTAGATGATTTCTTAGAGAATACCTGAAAATGAGTATGCAAACAGCTTGAGATCCCTTTGTTGTACAATCTAATGAACTCTTAAATGTCTGAGCAAAGGTGCATAATCCTATTGCCTGAGCTTTTGTTGCTAAAGTAAATACTCAATGGATCATTGCAAACACATCCTTACCATATAGGCTGATAGGTTTCCTAAAGTTCCTGTTGCCTTCAAATCTTCCTGAAAGGACTTGGAAAGATCTTTGATATTTATGTAAGTTTTGGATATAAGGGTAACTTATGTGCAAATCATGTAACACAGACAGAGGTAACCAGCTGAAACCAGGAGTAACTTCTCCTAAGATCAACATAGCCTGATATTACTTGTAGTATTGTTATTGTTTTTTATTTCCCAACAGAAGCTATTTGCCTATGAGTTCCGAATGTCTTTTAACTGTGGTATAATAATTACAAATGCCTTTGTTTGAATAGAAGTTTGAGCTATTGAATTGCTGCAGTCTTTCATTTTTTATCACGTGTGATAAAGATGCTGTTCAAGCATCTGTCCACATTAGCAGGCTCAGCTGCACATTAGCTCTCACAGAGTCAAGAGAAGGCAGTATTTTTCTGATGACATTCCTAGAGCCATCTAATTGTTTTTCCTCTGTTAAGAGTCTCTCCCAGGAGGTATAAACAACTTGCAGAGATTGAAAAAAAAGCACTCAAGGCACCTTCTGAGATGACAAAGCACGAAAAGTTGGTAGAGACATGACTTTTCCTCCTCTTTTTCTCATTTCAGTATTTGCAGTGTTACTTAGTAGGGCCTCAGAACCAATGAGTCAGAAAACAAAACTCTTAAAATAATCCAGAAATGTTTAGGAGAAATTAATGTTTTGCAAAATACCAGGCTGTGCCATCTCCAGAGATTTCTCTAATGACTATTCTACTGGAGAGGATCGGCCTTGTTCATTAAAATATTGCCCTAAAAAATTCCCATCCTCAGCAACAGGGAGTTTGGGCAGGTCTGGCCTGTCTTGCTCCTCAGGGTGCATCTCTCACCTGATGGGCTTTTTGGGGTGGCAACCCCTCTATCCAGGAAGGATTTCACTGAGGGGTCCAGCACAGGGCTAGTGATCAGCCACGGTAGCAGTGGTTGCTGCTGTCTCCAGATATCATCTCCTTGACACCAGAGCCCTTCCAAAGTGGGACGAAGAGGGCAACAAAGAGATATCATAGAGGGGGTTCCCTGCTAGGGCTACCTCTTGCCATGGGAGAGGACACATGCCCCATTTTAAAAGACATACACATAGAGAAGCTTCTCCTGAGCCAGGAACAAGCTTGGCTTTGTCATCTCTGCGGGATCAGGGATGCGATTAGGACTCTGCCAGTGTGTGACCTGGTAAACTGGATGTTGAGATAAGATAATGCGCTCTCATCCATTTCTGTCAATGACGGCAGGTTTTGGCATGGCTAATGACAAAATTCTTCCCTCTGAACAAAACAGTGCATTTTTATAATTCTGATGCTGGCTGTAATTCAGCTTTTCTGTATGTCAGTTGCCAGCAGCTTCCTCAGATGAATCAGTTTCTGTTCCCTAAACTGAGGCAGACAGATGTTAACAAAATATCTGTGCAGTACTTAATTCCAAATACTATAAAGAGAACTTTCTTGGATTTACATTCTGTCAAGAGGACTGGTTGAGGCTGTGCAAAAAAAGAAGGCATCCCCTTGTTCCAGCTCGGACAGAAGTCTTTGGGACACTCACATAAACCATATTTCACATGCTCTTAAATATCTGTGGGATTGCAATATTTATTTTTGTTTCTACATGATTCAGAAAACATTCAATAAGATTGCAAATGGTCTTTGCATGGAAAAGTCTAGCACTACCTTTTGGCCAGAAGGTGATCAAAGAGCCTTTTGACTCATTTAGGCCAGCATCTGCAAGTCTTCTTCCTATTACTATCAGATACAGAAAACCTTGACAGTAGGTATTACATTTGGAATAGTGTCTTGGCTTTTCCACATAAAACATACTGCCTTGGCACAGATAGCTGGACCAAAGAAGTAAATACACACTGGCATTGTTTTGATTAACCTTCCAGGGAATCATCCATGAGGGAGCATAAACAATTCTATAGGGGAAACCTGACAAATTTGGCAGCAGTGTTAAATTGCACTCTACCTTAGTAGTTGCTCTTCCTGATCATTAGCCTGAAATGGAAACATCCTGGGAACGATTACCCGATCCCCTGGATTTACTTTTAATGACAGAGAGCACTCGAGCCCAACAGAAAAGCAATACTATTTTTAGGAATAGGAAAAAATATATATAGTAACATTTGCTGTATATCAAACACATGCCCATTTATAACAATAAGCCAGAATGTATGGATTCCGCTTTATGTGTCCTTAGAAAGAGTTCAATGACTATTAAGGAAGCTATTATTATTCTTAAAATACCTTAAAGGCACAAGGGCAAGCAGCTGGGTGATTCCAAGCAGGGTAGCCAAGAAGCTCCTGCAGCACAGCTGGTGTTTGCAGCCACCTCCAGCTGAACTGCTCACCCCAGCTCCCCCACAGGGTCAGGGGAGAGGAGGGCATGACTTCCAAAGCACGCTTACGGCATGACTCACCTAACCTTTTCTACAGTCAAAACTGAAGCATCAAAATTGAAGCATTGGAACAGGCTGCCCAGGGAAGTGGTTGAGTCACCATCCCTGGAGGTATTTAAAAGACATGTAGATGTGGCACTTAGGGACATGGTTTAGTGGTGCACCTGGCAGTGTCAGGTTAACAGTTTAACTCAATGATCTTTTCCAACCTAAATGATTCTACAAGTCTATGATTCTAATTAGAATTTCTCTTGCTGCAACGTGGGGAGTTTTCCTTTCACTGCTCACCTCAGGGAGGAATCTGACTGCCCTCCCTCTAACCCTCTCAGGTAGCTTAAGACAGTAATTGCATCCCACTTCATGTCTCTCCTCCGCTGAACAAGCCCAGCTCTTAGACACCCGTGTCAGGATGGGGTGCAGGTCCCGCTCCACTCCCCGGCCGGCACCACCTGCATCTCCCTGGAGCAAGGTGAGAAACTCAGATGCAGGTAGTGATGGGTAGCAGGTTTAATGGTGTCACTTGTCAACTATTCATCTGTAGCTAAAGCTAAACATGTGCCTAACCCTGGCTGATGAGCAGAGCAGCCTCCCCTCTCACATGGGCTGCTCTAAGGACATATAACGGCAGTGAGCGTTGCGCTTACGCACGGTCGACTTAGCATCCCTATTCAGACATTAGGCAGATATTACTGATAGTCCCAAAATTAACCAGCCAGTGAACTGACATTTTGAAAATATCCAAAAGTTCCTCTATCGGGAGAAGCTTCAGAGAGAAAAAGGCAAGCGAGGCGTAATGGCAAAACACTGTTGCTAGTGTGACTTGAGTCAAACTGCAGCTGTCATTGCCAGCAGTATGACTACGTTCACAAGGTAGGTAGTTTCAGAAATAAGAAGATTTCACCAGAACAGATAAGTGTTGTTTTAAAAATGGCAGATACTATTTTAGCATTCATATGAGAAATGTTATAAATAGGTAGTTTTGAATATAAAGCATGCAAACCACAAGAGAAGACAGACCCTGCTTATGCTCTCGCTGCCTGGATTTTCTGTGCTGCGGCTTTGCCTCAGAAGGAATCAGCTTTATCAAGGTTCTTTAACCTCAAAGAAGGACAGAAAATGTTGATGTTGAAGATGATACAGGGATTGTCCGTGGGACCTGTGGATGATTTTTCTTTTTGTGTGTTTATTACATTGTGTTTTACATGAAGGGCTGTAGGTGGGCATCGGATAAGATATGGCAAGGGAGAGACACACAAGCAGGAACAGACTGGGATGCCATTCTGCAGCTGGGCCACTGTTATTTCCTTGGATGGGACAGAAAAATCCAGGCTTTTCCCTTGAACTCAGAAGGCTATAGGTAGAGCTGTTTCCATACCTTTGTACTTTCACTCTGTCTAAAAAGTTTTCTGTTTGAAATGTTCCATTTTTAGCATTACAGATTCCTCCCTTTTGGGATGCTCAGGTTAAGGAATTTAATCTCAAAGCCTTGGTTCATTTGAAGCATGTCACAGGAGTAATCTCTCCTTGTCACTGTGCTAAAGAATCCTGATTTGATTGACCTGTACATGAAACGGTGCTAGATATTTTATCAAAAGTATATGAAAATGTATACAGTATGAAAACAATCACAGGAGAGCTGGCAAATGCTGGGCATCTCATGAGGGATTTTGTTTTACCAAGCAATTTCAATTTTTTTTTTATTTGAGTATTGCAAGACAGATGAGTGCCAGGGATAAAATTAAATGAAAGAAGGCAGGAACTTAGCACTCTGCGACATGGAGGACAAGAAGTGTTGCATATGGGAAAACACATGATGAGAGATTCATGGTGTGCTGGAGCTTTGCAAAGCTTTGCAGGTACAGCCAAGAAAATTCAAATGAGAAGAAATGGGCAAAAGGGAGTCAGTGGCATGAATAGTAAGGGTGTAATGAGAAAAAGGTCAGGAGCTGAGATCATGTTAACCAACTGGGTAGACTGAATGGGAACAAAGAAAATCTCAGGGAGGCCAGAGTCAATGACAATACAATGTGAGTTGATGATTTGTAATTTTAATAATGCAAAATTCAGTAAATAAAATGTTAAAATAAGCAACTTTAATAATTCATTACAACGTTTACTATTTTAGGACTGTTATTTTATAGCATATTTGATTCAATCGCTCAATGTCATTGTATGTCCTTTCCTTGTAACCATGCCACAATGTAGACATTACAGTGTTTCATAAATGGCTAGCTAACTGTAAGGTATTTCTGGGTTTTTCAATAACCAGGACCCTGACTGTCACACTAGAACATCAGCTTTGAACTAGAGTTACACTCTTGCTCACCGAGGTTTTTTATCTCCTCAGGTAGCCTATATTTCTAGCGCTTGTACTAAACCAGCAACTTTATGTAGGTTTGAATACCATTCAGGACTTCAATAGTTTGTATCTTCAAAGCACTGTGTAAATATTAACCAATGTATACATACCTTAACTTCACTGAGCAATGCTTGTGTTAACTGCAGGAGTTAAGAGCCAGAGGCTGCATCAAAATTTAGAGGTTATGCTGTGTTTACCTTTGCTATATCTGTAAAAACACTTGCAGGTGCTTTTGGTAGAGATGAAATTTTTGCATGCAGAAATACATAACCTTCATCAAAACGTATCTTTTTTATGACAGTACTCTGTGTTTGATGCTGCACAATGACAGACACATACATATGAATAGGTAAAGTGTTAATGGTAGGCAAAGGCTCCAAAGACTAAAAGTTATTACATGTCTGACTGCAGGCTTGTTAGCTTAGCACTGATCCCAAGCAAAATCATGGGAAAGATTGAGCATGACATATATGTTATTGTTAAAGACTGGTTTAAGCACAATGTAAGATGCAAGTATAAACACTAACAACATGCTTTAATGAAAACAATAGTGTCTCTGTTAAATATAAATTTTTAAATGTTAGCATTTAACACTGAAATATTGCTAGCATTTTTGACAAGCTTAGTTAATAAAAAGTGACAGCCGACTTAATACACTTAGATTTCTGCAGGTTCTTTTACTTGGTACAGTATGACATCCTGATTAAAAACATTTAACTGAACCACTGAAGCACATACTAGAAAAGATTTAAAACTGGCTAACAGATGGATCTCAGAAAGAAATCATTGATGGGGTCTTTTTTCTAGGCTCAAATGTGTTCAGTCTCTTTACTGAGGAGTAGAAGCCATCAGATTACTCCCACAACCCAGCAAGATCAAGACTTCGGAGAAGGCTAGCTACCTCAGTTTCTCACTAGCACAGAAAGGATGTTGTGAAGGCCCCTGCATTTGTAGCCACATATTCATATCTGGTCTCTTGTTTTTCTTACTGTGGCATTTTTTTTAATCTGACTGATTCAGATTTCAGAGTGTTCAGGCCAAAGTCTTCACTCCTGAGTCGGAACCAAATCTTAATCTTAGCCAGTATCAGGCTTTCTGTTAAGTTCAGTGGACTTTGGCTAAGGTCCGCAGTGCGATACTCAAATAATCAAAATTCCACCAATTTCTTGTGCCCAAACAGTGGTGAAAGCCAGACTCCCCGTGTCCCTGAGGACCTCTTCAAAGAAAAACACTAGAAACAGAGATTTGTGTGAAAAGAAGCCCCCATGTATTACTAGTGCTTGAGGATAGCTTCCAGCCATAATAATCAACAGGTAGAACAACAGTAGAACAGGTACATACACCTTGCCCTGCAGAGCAAAATACTCTGCAAGCTTTGAGTGAAAACAGAAGATTTTGGCATTGCTATATAAATAAATCTGTGCAGACCTAGGCCTTGTGCAAACCTGAGCAAACTGCTCTCCAGAGCCCTGCTGATGCGGTTAATAGCCTCATAGCTACAGCAAGGGAACAAATGGAGATGACAGGTGCAATGGACACAGAGAATTAAAATGTAATTAACATCACATCCATGATATATGTTTACATTAATTGCCAATCTGATTGTTGCACTATATAGTTCATGAAAAAAATTGAGGGAGCCTGAGCGTAAACAGAGAGAGATCTTATATGGGCACCAGTAGGCATGAAAAATAAATCAGAAAAGCAATGGTGAACACACAATGCTCTCTGAGCCAGTGGCATGGAAGCAAGAGGTTTGCAATTTTTCATGCAGTTAAGAAGGCAGTGGGAACCCTACAATTCCTACTGTGAAGCTGCAGAATTGTTCTGCAGTCAGCAAATCAGTCTGAACCATTTTATTAAAATAACTTCTTGTGCTTTGCAACGTCACTTCTGTTTGAGACAATAGGTTTGAATTTAGAATGAGAAGAGTCTCCAGACTGCAGTGGAGAGCTCTGCAAGCTGAAGAGGATGGAGAGCTATTAGCACTCCAGCAACTCCTCACTATGGGTAATCATATTATAATATGCTTTCTTCTCCTGTAGGGGCTGATAAATATATCTATATATAACAGGTCCAAGATGCATGTTTCTACCATTTTTAAAGCCTGGATTCTTACTGTGGCAAAACTTGTTTTCTGTTTAACACAGGCAAGTAAAAAATTGCTAGAACATGGGCATCTTTCCCAGTCTCTTTAAACATACTGCCTTTTTAGGAGGGATGAGGCTTTAGCTGCTCCCACTACAAACAGCATAAGGAGCTCACTCTGTCCTTTGTTGTACCAGGCTTGTTGTGGCTTTCGTTTGACAAGATTACATATATGCAAACCTCAGATAATGCAAATTGTTTTAGCTTGATCTGACATTTATAGCACGACTCTACCTTGTTGGTTTGGAGTGCAGGGAAGAAGAATCATACAAATGGATGCTCCGTTTCAAAACTTCTGTATGCCATAGATCTTTTTTGGAAGAATCCTAGGGAAAATGTGAGGTTCCTATTAAACTGTTACCAAGGTGTTGAAAATACCTTAAGTATTCAATGCGGATTGAATAAATACATTGTGGGCCAGACCTGTAACTTTTTATGGCATAAAATACCACACCAGCAAACAACCAAATTAACATCAAGAGGTGGGTCTCAGAAGAAGTCCTCTAGCCCTTTGTGTTTCTCAATTATAATGGATCTTTACAGTAATTTTGAGATCCAGTCCAATAATGCAGCATAACATAAGAATGCAAGACTGGTGTTACTAAGGCAGACCACAGGTTTGTTGACCACTGCATCCTGTTCCTGATGTGTTCAACAAGGGATGAGAACTAACGCAAGGGAAGCAGGCAGTGGTACTTCCCCTGAGTTCTCCCTCTGACTC
The DNA here is from genome assembly GCF_000690535.1 of Cariama cristata. Lineage (NCBI taxonomy): Eukaryota > Metazoa > Chordata > Aves > Cariamiformes > Cariamidae > Cariama > Cariama cristata. The sequence goes on from NW_009623680.1 coordinate 108,224, forward strand.
CAACAAATTGTAGCTCAGAGACTTTCTGAACAAGGGGGGTTACCTTTCCATGTAATGGTTGCTGATGGGTTCTTCTCAATTAATTTTATCTAGTTGTGTTTTTGATGCTGTATAAATTCTTAATATTCACAGCTTCCAGATTCAAGGCGTTACACAGATTGTCTGCTTAGTATGTAAAAACCACCTCCTTTGTTTTGAACTTTCTGCCTGCTGGTGAAATTATATGTCTTTTAGAACTTGCAATTGGATATGTCAGAGCCATCAGTCATTCCCTATTAACCCTTTCTGAACTGCTGCTTATTTATAGATCTCATATACCCTGAAACTATTGTTTCTTAAGGCATGTAGATCTTCTTTGAAATAAACTTAGCTTGCGAGCAGAAAGCGATGTAAGCTTTAGCTTTCTAGAAGGATAGGAAGAAATCATCACTGTCTTCAGACATCATAACAAAATGCACATTGGCCATAAAATATTTCAGTAGTTTTTCTGTCCCACTCCAAGACAAAACTTTTCTTCCAAACTATCATACCCTGAGTGACACAACATTGTTCTTCTTCCAAATTGTGTTCTACAGTTGTACGCAAACAGGCTAGTCATCAGAGGGCTTCCTCCCATCTTCCATGCCCTATACACAAATTCCAAAGAGTAAATGGTCTCCACTGACCCATATATACTATCATAATAAGGAATTGCACAGCATGCTTTTCACATTGAGGCAGTGCTTTAAAGGTTTTTCTGAGGCTGTGCTTGCATAAACAAGTTGTGTTTGTTGGGACGAGGGAATAACTACCACATGTCACACAGTAGCAAGTAGTATGGAAAGTTCCAATATGAAAAAAAGCCTTAAATCATGCAAATCTTCAATTCATACTGACTTAGTATTATCTTCCATTTCCATAATTTACAGGAAATGGACATTTATGAAGTTTCTAAGTGTGCTTAATTATCTTGAGCCCATTTCAAAACTGACTGCTATCTTTCCAAGCCTGCCTCTTTTCAGTAATACAGGGTTGTGATGTACAATAATCAAGTGTACCTTGAAAACAAATCAGTAAAACAATGAGTGCCTTAGCTCAGGAGTCTCTTTCCAAACTAGCTGCAATGTCTTCAACCACAAATCCTTCCTCTTTTCCTGACCACAGCAACATCAGAGGTGGATCTTCCATTCAGCTTCCAATAGCCAGGAGGTAGAATTGTGAGGAATTTTCAGCATCTCCCAGCCTAACTCATAGCCCACCGGCCTCTTCAGATGATCAGTCTATCTTCTGAAAAGAAAAAAATGTAAAAACACAAAGTTTTTAATGGATCATAAAGACCATAAAGCCCCTGAGCCAGCACATGCTTCTGAATTTGCTGCAAAGACATATTTTTTTGTCATTAGCAGAAGCCAGTACTTCTTTGGAGAAAACATTGTTGGAGAAATGGTGCAGGGAAAGGAAAACAATACGAAATTGTCTGCAGCCAGCCCTGCTCAGACAATATGGATCTGAATTTCAATTCACTGTAAACAAGCAGCCCATCTCCGAGCGTGTCAGCAGTTTTAATGTCATGTCATCCAATCAACACAGGTTGTGTTCTGGGAATCAGAAAACACTTCTGCATTCATGGGAGAGGAGACGTTTTGTCTTGTTTTACTAATTCCTTCTACTAAATTGTACCTCAGTTCTTGTCTTTCTGATGGTAAAGATCAGCATTCACTTTCTGGCATTGTCAAATACCTCTTTCAACACCACAGCGAGTTCACACATGCTTCCAGACTGCTATACAGAAAGAAGTAGCAAATCACACTACAGAGAGTGACATTTCTTCTTCTGTGATGAAGTCTGAGTATACCACTGGTGAACACACTTTTTAAGGTGAACTGTCTATTTGAAATCACAATTTACTTGAAAATACTGAGTTAGTTCTTCAGCTGATGAAGACTGGCAGAGATCCATCTAATCCAATGGGGATGTACTAATTTGAACTAAAGAGCTGACCCTCCGTGCCTACCCATATTAAATTATTATTATATTAGACAGATTGCAGATAATTATAATCCTGCACGTTTCAGTTTATTGACACTGTTTCTCTGGGAGCACTGTCTTAAAGGAATTTAGCCAGTCATCTGCCATTCATTTCAATTACAGAAATGCACATACAGGTTCCCAAACTAAAACTGAAAAAAAACCCAACCCCAAAATAAAAGACTATAAAGCCACAGCAACTGGCAGAGAAATTATAGGTTGGTCTAATATTTGATTTGCTTTCAAATCATTGTAAAAACATTGCCTACAAAGCTGGCAAGATTTGAATTACTCCTTAAAAGGCAATTCATGGTCCTTGTCATGCAACATCAATCCCCACACATAAGTTCAGTTCTGGACCAGGGCTGCTCTCGGCACTCTTCAGACCATAAGATTTCTTCTTATTTTAATTTCTCAAGAGCAGATGTCTCCTGCCTGACAGCATATCTCTGCCTTTGATCTGTTTGTTCTGGGAAGAGGAGGTGGAGAGCCACAGACTTACCTCCTGCCATCCACCAACCTTAGTGCTACCAGCACAGAGCCTTGCCAGTGTGGCACAGGGAGACTTGTCATGTTATGGAGATACTGTCCCAATGCTATGATGGTGATAGTCTCTCACTGCTGCCTCATGCCCTGTCCTGCTCCATGATGGAGACTAAGCAGAGGTAATGTTACATCCTGTTGGGATGTTCCCATGAAAATCAGAAGGGAAGGGAGCTTGTAGTCCATGTGATCCCTCCTTTTTGTTTGCCTTTTTCCCCGTGTGTTCATTTCACCAATGAAAGACTGTGAACTTGGTTTAACAGATAAGTCCAAACTCTCTCTATGTTATAGTTAGTTCTTGTCTGTCTTAGTAAAGGAGGGTTTCATTTCATCCTACGTTGTTAAATAGAAAGTTGTGAACTACACTGCACATCTTGTCATGTACAGTGGCAGAGGTACTACAACCACCTTAGCATGCTATTTATGCAAACAAATTCAACCACACCAAATTTTACTCAAAAGGTAGACCATCCCATTTCTGGTGCCTGAGCTAGCTCACAAATCACTATATTGCCATAGATCTGGATGAAATAAGCCCCTGCAACAGCACCAACTGGGACCAGCCGGGGGCTGTTGTGGCAAGGCAGCTGAACCCAAGTCTGCGCTGGGCTCTTGTGGCAGGGAAGGGCAGCCATGTGCCAGGCTGCACATGAACAGTGCAGCCAGCAGATCAAGAGACGTGCTTATTCCCCTCCGTCTGGCACTTGTGAGACCACACTTCACGTGCCGTGTCTAGATTTGGGTTCCCCAGTACAGTAAAAACATTAACAAAGTGGAGATTCCACAGGAGGGACATCAAGAAGATTACAGGGTGGGAACACAAATCAGGAGTGTAAATATGTAAAGACACTGGAAGAATTGGATTTGTTCAGTTTGAAGATGAGAAGGCTAAGGGAAGATCTTACTGTCTTCTTCAGTTGCCTCATGGCAGGATACAGAGAAGATGGAGCCAGACTCTTCCCAGAGATGTACTATGAAATGACAAGAGACAATGGGCACAACTTGCAGCAAGAGAAATTTGACAAGACATAATGAAAACTATCTTCACAGTGAGAGTAAACAAATTCTGGAACAAGCTACCCAGACAGTTTCTGGCATTTCCATCCTTGGAGGTACTCAAAACACAACTGGGCAGTCAAGCAACCTGGTCTAGCTTTGAAGTTAGTCCTACTTTGAGCCAGGCACTGCTCCATGTGACCTCCAGGGTCCTCTCCAACCTGACCATTCTGTGATGCTATGTGGCACAGTAATGGAAGAAACAGATGTTTCGAGGGGATGTAAGGTGGTGCAGGTCTCTGGGAGGCCAATGGACTCATGAGGTCTAGATGCTACTTCTGAACCTGCCCCCAACAGCCCCTGTGACCAACCACTTTGAGGCAGCTTAGGCATCGTCGACTCCTGGTGAACCTGGAGACAATAGAAACACTTGTGTTGTGTCAGTGATTACCCCCTGCCAAGAGCAAGACATTCAGTCTAGCCTAGGATCACTCCATCGACTTTCCCAACTGAAAAATAGGGATACATACAGTCTGATAGATTAACTGTATTTGAAGGATACCTGCTCCATAGCTTTGGAGGCCATCAGACAAGAAAGCAAAACATCTATGAATAACACATACTAACACCCATCCATTTTATCTGCCAACTTATCTGGAATGGAAATCAGCCGTGAGGGATTGCAGTTAAGTGGGGAATGTGAAAACATGATTTTAAATATTTGGTAAGTACTTTTCAAGGCAATATTAACATTAATTATTCCTGCTAGCATTTGGACCTCTGTTGTCACCCACTCACTTTGGCATCATATCATACATAAAAACTTTTGCCATTTAAGCTAGTTAGTAACGTCCTCCAATATTCCCACTAGCACTTAACTTTCAATTTGTCATCGTTTAGCATTCCCAATTCATCTGTCTGTATAATTTTTTAACTACTTCTTCCATATATGGATAATGCCATGCATTGAAGAGGGCAATATCCAGAATCATTTACAGCCTATGGAGGTCTGAATTTCACTAGACAGCTGTCTCTGTGAATCTGATTCATGAACTGTAGTACCACCTCTGTACAGTCTAGGATCTAGGAGCTCTTTGTCATTTAAAAATAGGAGCCACTCATTCCCCTTTGCATGCATTGAAAATGCTGCTGAAGCCAACAGATCTGTGTGCACAGAAGGGATTGTAAGACTGTAGTCTTACTGTGGTCATCCTGTGGTACATAATCACAGCTTAGTGGACATATGCCTATACAGTACACCAAAGTGCCACATAAAGGTATCCAAACCAGCTGAAATACTTACAGGTTATTTCAGTGATCCATCAGGATGATTTATCTGTTTCTCATCTTTAACAATAGGCTATATAGCATCTTTTTGCAACCATGAGAGAGGTACCTCCAGATGCTGATTACCCTGATCTTGGCAAGAAAAATTGCTAGCAGGCAGTTCAGCAAGGTCAGACTGACCTCCAACACCCTGGAGGTGCCTTGGCATGAGAGAAGTCTTTGGGGGATCGTTGGCCAATATAAGGAACATGATGAAGCAGCTATATGAAATGTAGCAGTAGTAATACTCCCCAAAAGCACCTTGCTTTTCATAGCTGCAAGATTTTGAGTTTATTTTCTCATAAGAACTCTAGTGTAACACTAGGTCAGGAGTGACCAGCTCTCTACAGACCCAGAATTATGTTTTAAAATGAACACCAGTGAATAGCCATAAGCTTTCAAAAAGCACTGGATTTCATATTTTGCTGATATTTTACCATTATCTTTATAACAAGAAAATTACACAAAATCAGAAGTATGACTGGCCTGTCTTTATTGCATGTTTAATTTTGATACCTACCTAAATAAATGCATTTTCAGTACATAGGGAGAGTTGAGGACAACATGCTTGATGATGGGGCATATGCCTTTTGGAGTAACCGGGGTTCAGGAGATGCTGCCTTACCCTGAGACGTGACCCCAGCTTGTTTCTCCATGTGGTGCTTTTCCCCATGGCCGGGAAGTGCAGAGGAGCAGATGGCCACTGAGGCCAGTTACTGCCTGTCCTCCTCCAGCAATGCCTCAAGGGCTGGAGCAGCAGCTCCCAGGGCTTAGTGCATTGCTCTGCACAAAAGACAGCCATCCAGATGCGGAGACCAGCTGGCCTCCTGGGCTCCGTACGTTTAACCAGGAGCATGGGGGAACCTGAAGCAGAGGAAAGGGAGAGCAGAGGGCTGTAGTAGTCTGATCCTGGGCAGACATTTCTTCCAAATATTTTTTCTTGCTGGCTGCCTTTTGTATGTGAGAGGGAATTCATGTCCTGTTATGTGCAAGGAGCATCCTATACAATTCTTACAGTAATAGATAATCTACAAATTTATACAGACTCTCTTAGTTCCTTATGAATGGCTCAAGGTATGCAAAAGATGCAATTTAAATATATATATATGTTTCTTAACGGTGTACAATAAGGGAGAAGCTACAATTTAAGGTCTAATATAGAGTGGCAACCAGCGGAGTCTGCAAAGGCTGAAGGGCTTCACCAGCAGTGTGAGCTCATGGTCTGGTTTGTAGCAAATACAGAAAGGCTGAGTCTGACTGTTAGCAACAAGACAGCCACGGGCAGAAAATAGTTACAGAAAATACCGGTCACTAGAACAAAAGAAAATTCTCTTTTAGTCCCACCCCCACAAACACTATAGTTGATGCAAAACTGGAAAAGATTTTTAAAAAAAAAAAAAAAAAAAAGTGAATATTTCAAACAAAATAAAATGCTCAGCTCTAGACCTAAAAAAAGATACTACTGGTACGGGCATACAGAAGATGCTACTTTTCAGGGAAGCATTTGCCTCGCTAACACTCTGTCTATCTGTGAGACAAAAATGACACAAACATATGAAGATGACAAAATGGGGTTATCCACAGGGGTAAGCACATTCACAAGAGGGGGAGGCGAAATGTCTGCATTTGCCAGTTACCCAGCATGCTACTGCTTGGTCTGTCTAAATGGACAGTCTCTGCTCCTCTTCTTAAGCCCTTGTTGCTGCAGGGCTTGTTCTTCTCTGCTGAGCCCCTGCCTGGTCACATCTAACCCAGGTGTGTATGGGCCTTGGGCCTGGGGTGTCTCCTGCTGCTTGCAGACACACCATCTCTCCCACTTTCTAAGCGGTCCCACCTTTGTACGTTGAAATGGCACCTCCCTCGGTCAGTCCTTCAGGTTTCTGTAATCATTAATTGATAATTAATACTCATCTCCTTGCAAAGCTCTTGGAGCTGCTGCTTCTTTAAAGTCTTATCTTGAATGAAGCATGCTTTCATGCACTCCTCTTGAGAAGGAAAATAAAGAATCCACATAAGCAGATCTCTCTTTTTCCAGTGTTACATTCTTTGTCTATTTGGGGATTCACTGCAGCTTGTGACATACAAGGTCCTCTTCTTCTCAGTCTGACCTCTTGTACCTCCTTCCTATGCAACTTACTTCTCCACAGCAAACGCCTTGCCAGCACCTTCTGGTGATGAGCTCTCACTTAGGTTTTCAAGCAGCTCCTCCAGAAATGCTTTTGCCCTTTCTGTGTCTGTCTCATGAGGAAAAACATTTATTTTCCCAGTCTCTGAGTACAAACCACAGTCTACATCCCAGGAGTGACAAAGCCTCAGGCCAAAAAACATCTGAAGTGACAACAAAGTGCATCTAAATCTCCATTCTGCTTCACATTCATTGGCCAAAATCTTAATTAGGGGAGTAATAAGCCAATGAGATATGCTGTAACCCTTAAAATACAGTCCGCGAGCATAGGTGGGAGCATTCAGCCTGGAGCCTGTGCATAACCTAGGGTGCTCTGAGTCACTGGAACAATTGCTGCAGCTGTAGGTGTATTTACATCAGCTTTGATCTGTATAATACAAAGGCCATAGCTGCCCAGACCTCTGCACAAGCTGTATAAACCTGTATGGACTCTATATAGGTCTTCAGGTGGCCAGTTCCCCGTGAAGTTTGTACCGCAATGACTCTAGTACTGTGGTTACTTGGAAGGCTGATTTAAAGTCAGCTTGAACACGTCCCAAGCAGTCCTTTTTCCCAAGCATGTGCATGCACGCTGCATGGTTCTCACATCTGCTATACCAAAGGTGACAGCTTTCAGACACAAAAAGATTATGGTATACACAGTTGGTACCAAGCACAGGCACTTGCTTAATTAAGAATTATGTTTCCATGACCCATCTTCTCGTCCCCATTGATGAAAAAGCTCTACTCAGCCGCACAGGTCCTGCAGCCCTGTGGCAGCTTTCTGCCCTGATCAGTGTTGTCAGTGTTACAAAAGCAGGTTTGGTAGCAAGTATGATTTTTTGGTAGAGTGTATCCAGCTCAGCACAGTCGCTGCACAGTAATTAAAGATGTCTTTCTGTTACACTGAAGCTCTCCTTTAAGTCTTTTTGTGTCTGACTTCAGAAATGGAAGAATTTATCTTACAGCTTTCCCCACATGTGACTCTAGCTGACACTCAAGAGTAGTTGTAATATGCATTCTCCACATCAATTATTCTCCCCTAAATTACTTAAAGATCAAAAATATTTTTTTCTAAAGTTCTTGAAAGAATAATGAACATTTTAATGCAGTTATTAACAATTATTATCTCTGATAATCATTAGAGCCGTTGAGAAAAAATAACTATATGAGAGATGCATGAGGGGTAGACTACTTTTTACTATTAAATTACTTGCTTGGTTTATAGCAAGATTTAGACTCCCCAGGAGAGGCACAGTGTATAAGGTAATGTAAATGTACACAATAAAGAGCACACCAAGTTTTTCATCTAAAGAAGACAAGTGGAAAAGACCAAAGTCTTATTACTGTACCAAAATCTTTAGCAGGACACAAAGGAAAAGAAAAATGATTTGATTTTTTTCATGATGGGAGAAGAAAACTACAGTAATATTAAAGAGTCATCCACTCCTCATTAAGCTCATTTGCTTCACCATAGATGCCTCACCTAGTGCAATGTAAATTGAACCTGAGTAGCCCTTCAGCCACCCTTGAAGCGTCTCCCTGGAAAGTCCTTGTGGTCCAGTCTTCGTGTCAAAGCAGCAGTAAGTGCTACCCCACAGAAACAGCTGCAGGTTCATCAGCACTGCTCAAGAAAAGTGAAACCAACACAGTGTAGTGGGGTGGCTACCAAACACTTCACAACATAGATGGAAAATAAACCCCTTTGATCCATTAGGAAACAGGGGCTTCTTCCTCCTATCAGGCTACAAATCAGTCCTCTTACTGGAAATTCCAGCTATGGAAGGTTTTTAGAAACAGACATCAACAAGCTTGTCTCCAGTCGGAGCAGTTCTCCCTGGTTTGTTGTTAACCACTTGTCTTCTCTAAAGTTGTACATTGACTTGTTTGTGTCTTTACAGAACTCCATTCAGAGCTGCCAAAAATTAATTGTTAAGAGATATGCTTGGAAATTTTGTCCCAGTAGACTCTGTTCTCATATAGCTTCTACTACATTATTTCAGTCAACTGAACAAAGTTTTCCATCCTTTTCAATTATTCATTTTTTTTTTCTGAGATGTTATTTATACAGCAGTGTACACAGTGCTTTGCAGTAAGTAGGTATGTCAGGCAAAGAACAATGTCCTCTCGACAGCCTTTGCAGCCCAAAGAAATTAATAAGGTACAGAACAAAACAGTAAGAGTAAAGAGGCAAGGTTACTGCAGTTCAAATATTTCATGGAACAAAAGCAATGGTAAGAATGCTTGAAAAAGGAAAAATATTTATCACATTGGGTAGGGTTTCTTCACTTAACTTTACACATCTATAATGCAAGGATCCATGTTTGAGCTGGTCGCTGGAGCTTCCTTTCTGGTGAGAAGTAAGTGTTTTTAGCACTGAGATTCATCTAATTTTGACACTTTTAGGAAGAGAGGAATCATGCTTTATGCTCCACTTACCATATCAACCATCTCTCCATTGACTGTAGCATAGCCAAGCTGACCAACTCAGATGTGGATATCTACATTTAGTTAGATGATTCCAGCCTACTACTAGAGCCACATGATAATATCTCTTTTAAATCCTTAGTAAATGACATTTCTGCTTGACAAAGCTTCAAGCAGTGGTTCCCCATTCTTTTCCACTAGGGGAGAGCTTTTTTTAAATCCCCCATTCATAAACAGTTTTTTCCTGGAGATAGTTGCTAGATTAGCTCAACTAAATAAGCTGTCTTGTAGGCTGCACTTAAATTAAATTTTGTTAAAGGAGCCTGTTTTTTAAAAGCTGTCTCCAGATATTTTTGTTGTTGTTGTTGTAGATTCCTGTGTACATGCAGTTTACAGCCCTGCCATGCAAAATTCTGCCAGAGCAAACTGGAATAGACCTGACGGCCTTTTACATGACTGATCACAAGCTGGGATGGGGTAACTAGGGGGAGGCAGAAACCTTTTAACTGTGTCTGTAACCTGTGGACCACTCCATGGCACCTTGTCCTCAGCCTCCATTGCTCCGGCTCCTGTTTAACACGATCACCTACTGGGCAGGAACAAACTGGGCAGAAACCCAACAGGGTTTTCTCTGACACCCTGTGACTGCCGTCAACCCCCAGCTGAAACTCTCACCTTTGAGGAAGAAGTGGAACACAGCACAGGGAGCACAACTGCACCGCACAATGGGCACCTCCAGGTCCCTGTGCCAACAAGGAAAGCTGAGGATGCTCAACGCTTGGTCTCGCACTTGAGGCTATGAATGTCGTCACTAGAGAAAATGCCTTTTATTTTCTTCTGCAGGGACTGCACTGGGAGTGTTAAACCACTTTTGCTCTGGCACTGAGCAGCGATAGATTGCAATAATTTGGTGGCAGTTGTTACTGAAGCCCATTGTTCTGGAACGTAAAGTCCTGTCTCCCATTAATGCTGCTAAACCTGAATCAGTTAGTCTCGTATATAAGACAACCCTTGTTTTTCTGTTTAATAATTTCAGTAACTCTGTAATATGAAACTTTCTGAATCCAGTCCTTATGTGTGGGAAGGTGTGAATATTTCCAGCTTATAGCAATGAATGCTTTGGTACAGGCGGTTGCAGTAGGCATTGGACTGCAAGCACTGCTTTCCAAGCTCAGCTCCAACATGTTTCTCACTGCACCCCAGTGCTAATGCAATTAGCTTTGCTTTGTGTGTGTGACAGTGAGACGACACAGGCAGAGTGACAGAAAAGTACTTAAAAGACCCTGACATTTATCTGTGCTTTGTTACATACTAAAAATTGATTACATTCCTTACATTAGGCTCTTTAGCCTGAAAAAGGCATTGTCTAAAAATCTGAGACACCCATGAAAACATGTCCCTCTGCAGTGCTTTGGAGGCACAGAAGAATGTACCCAGATCAGCTCAAAACTGGTCCTCTTTGGTAGGACATGGGGCAGAAAGAGGCAGCTGTGAATGCTGGCTGCTCTCTTCCCCAGAAAACAAAATCTCTCTCAGCTGCATTGAGGAGGAGTTCGCATTCTCTGGCTGTTTTCAACATACATATTGCCTTTCTTTTCAGTCCTGAAGCCAGGCTCCAGTGGAGACCTGGAGCAGCACAGACAGTATAAAACACTTCTGTTTTGCCTTTTCTGTGACTACCCCATGAATGCATTAACATTTTAGGATTTTTGCTGCATTATGCCAACACAGAAGTGTTGATGCCATTTAAAATTGGTCCCAACTAACTAATGAAGTTATTATATGTTGCCACGGTATGCAAATTAGATTTGCAGCACAAAACCTGTATATTTAGCCAATCATATTATTTCTTTTAAATGAAGCCATACGTTTCAAACTTCAAATAAATAGAGTGAAAAATATAAGTTAAAGGGAGAAAAAACCAAATTATCACCTAATGAAACAAGTTGATAATAGTTTATTGTGCATGGTTTAATTACAAAAAGGACATTTTCCTAAATAATATAGTACATCCTAAAACTGAATAGATATAGATGTTGATTGTCTTCTCCATTACAAAGATAGAGCTAATGCCAGGGATTTGAGACAAATAGCACTTAACCTCCTGAACCCCATATGAAGAGGGAGATAGATGTTTGCTTTTGATCATTCTGGTCTTTTCATGATGTGAATCAATAAGTACCCCTTATAGCTTTGAGTCATGTTCCTAATTAGTCAGCCTCTTGGGCCTGGTTTACAAAATAAAATATAAATCAACGCACATTTGTAAATTCCAACAAGCATTCTGGGCCAATGCCATCTCCATAAAATAATTAAAATGCCATCAGTCTGTTAACTTGCTCTCATCTCTGCCAAAATATATATACTGTCAAATGCCAACTCGTATCTGGAGTGGTAAGGAAAAAAGTATTTTGAAGATTCAATAGCTGCAATAAATATAAGAATTAAAATACATGAGTCTTAATATAACCAATTAAATCTTCACTTTTCTTTGCTAGTGCAAGGTACTACATAAAGAGACCTAATAAGGAATGCTGTTGACTATGAAGATCACAGAATCATAGAATCGTTCGGGTTGGAAGAGACCTTTAAAGGTCATCTAGTCCAACCCACCTCTGCAATGAGCAGGGACATCTTCAACCAGATAAGGTTGCTCAGAGCCCCGTCCAACCTGATTTGAATGTTTCCAGGGATGGGGCATCTACCACCTCTCTGGGCAACCTATTCCAGTGTTTCACCACCCTCATCATAAAAAATTTCTTCCATATATGTAGTCTAAATCTACCCTCTTTCAGTTTAACACCATTACGCCTTGTCCTGTCACAACAGGCACTGCTAAAAAGTTTGTTCCCATCTTTCTTATAAGCCCCCTTTAAATACTGGAACACTGCTATAAGGTCTCCCTGGAGCCTTCTCTTCTCCAGGCTGAACAACCCTAACTCTCTCAGCCTGGCTTCACAGGAGAGGTGCTCCAGCCCTCTGATCATCTTTGTGGCCCTCCTCAGGACTCGCTCCAACAGGTCCGTGTCCTTCTTGTGTTGTGGTCCCCAGAGCTGAAGGCAGTACTGTGGGGGGGTCTGACGAGAGCAGGGTAGAGGGGCAGAATCCCCTCACTTCACCTGCTGGTCGCACTGCTTTTGGTGCAGCCCAAGATACGGTTGGCCTTCTGGGCTGTGAGTGCACATTGCTGGGTCATGTCCAGCTTTTCAGCCACCAGTACCCCCAAGTCTTCCTCCACAGGACTGCTCTCAATCCCTTCATTCCACAGCCTGTATCAATACCAGGGTTGCCCCAACCCAGGTGGGTCAGATGTATATAATCCAGAAAATACTCAACGAAGCTCACAATTAGCTTCTCTAAAAGTCAAATGCAGCAAGTAAACCCCACATTACAGAGCGAAATACCTACGGTGCCACATCGGGACTTGAATTTTACAAAGACAACAGCCTGTGTGGGCTCTGCCTCATTGGGGAACATCCAGGAGACAAACTGAGACAAACTGACCATTAGCAATATGATTAATTTTCCCTTCTTTCACTTACTGTTATGCCTTATGTGTACTAGGACAAATGTGTAAGGACAAATTACCAAAAACAGCCTCTGAAATCCAATCTGTCCCTCTCTGCATTCCCAGTTTTGTGTACAGGTTGTCGCTTGCTGCTTCCAAGAAAAGGCCGGATTGGGGTCTCGTTGACACCAGCAAAGGAAGGGAGATAGAAATTAGCACATTTAAAGCAGAAGCCAAATCCCTACAGCTCCACATATGCAAAAGAAGGGACTGGAATTTCCCCATGAAGGGTTTTCAGTGAACCAGTCAAATGAGACATGTGCCACACATTAAAGATCAATTAATTGACTATCTATAATTATGAGGAAGAGATAAAATCACTCAGGTCCATCAACAGTATGCAAGACTTGAGAAAGAACTTTTAAGGAAAGAAAAACAAAAGATATAGAAGCATATAGAAAATAAGACAGAAATACCTTTTTTTTTTTTTTGCCAGAATAGATAATGCCAAACTGTCGTGATATTTTGGGGGCTTGTATGGTAATTGCTGATGAAATGTCGTAAATTTCATTTACTTAAATTTGAGATAATCTACATACGATGCCATATGAGAAACATTTAAGCTGGAAGAGATCGGCATTAGTGTAAAAATCACAAATTTACTCAGAAACTGGCTGGGATGGTAATGGGAAAAGAAACAGGAAAGTTACTGTGGAACTCCCAAAGCACAAGTCTCAGGATGGAGCATGCTTAAGATTTTTGCTAATGACACTGGCACAAACATAAGGATGCACAAAATGAACTGGGTGCTTCTGACACCCCACTGAGGAGTACCAGCATCATGATGGGGATTCAAAACAACTGAAAGGAAAAAACAAATGACTTAAAGACCTAGAGAAGAGGAACAGAATAGTAACACAAGTGGCACAAAAGGCTTACTAGGATTTAGTAGGAGGGAGCAAAAAAATTTCTTTTTTGGTTACTCCAAGCCAACAGTCTTAATTATGTAGTAAAGTTTTAGCAACCACAACCCAAAATTTAGCTCAGCACTACTAATTTTTAAATCATAGTGAGACAAAGTGCTCAGCAGATATCTCTCTTGTTCTGTGTCTGCGTTTCACCAGGATCAGAAGCTGACTCCCTTTCTGGGTCAAGCCTCCCTGTTTTAAGGCCAGGCTGCAGGAGCCCCAGGGAAACCTGGGAGGGGGACAGGCACTGGTGGTCCCATGACAAGCAGGTCTGCGTGGGCTACTGAGCTGCTTCCAGCAAGAACTGAAGGTGATACTCCTCATATGCACCCCAAAATGTTCAGTGAGCTTTCTTTTTTGGCAGACTTTCCTTTTTCTTTTTGGCAAACCATTCTGCTTTCTGCAGTAATGCCGCGGCTTTGATCTGAAAGCCCCAGGGCCTGAGAGCTGGGAGCGCTGGAAGGATTCTGGCACTCATAATATCAAAAACCTGTCCCCTCTCAGCATCTTCAGCACTGGTCCTGGACGGGATTTAATGCGTCGCTTCGCCAACATGCACAGAAATGGGGAATGAGGGGGATGAAGAGGGATGTGGTCTTGCTGGAGGTCGTGCTTGTTTGACATTAATCTGTTTAATTCTGCATGGGTGGTTTTGGACACAAAGGCTGACAAAGAATTTTAGTCAGGTGCGGGTTTGCAATTGGTTTTAAAAAATAGTTGCTGTAGTGTCTACCAATGAAATCAAGCGGCTTTACACTGGAAGCAGAAACCTGGAGAGTTGGGACAGAAGCTCTGATTTTGTCCATGCTGATGACCAGGGAATCAAAGACTGCATCGCTACATTTTGCCACCCTGGCATAAAGGCCCACGGGAAGTGATATAACAGTCACTGTTTGGAAGACAGGTAAGTGAGGATGCACATTAAAAGTAGCATCCTTTATTTGGACAACCCCAGTCTGAGCAGAACCCCAAGCTGGAAATCCATCTGTTAATATTTTGTATATATCAGATTAGTTTACTCACATTAATTCACATGTCCTTCCACATTAAGAAGCTTAAGAATTCCAAACCATTTATTTGTTTATAGAAAACAATGTTTTGTAAGCACACTAAGAGCAAGAGTATACTAATGGGTTTCTAGGTCCTTGGCCTTTGGTGGACTGTGTTGTGATAAAAACAGTCCTGCTCAGTACCTCAGGAAATGATGATATAATCATCTTTATGGATAATAAAAAGGACTAATTTATTTGCTTCATTGTTCTCCTGCTCTGAACTTAGGGCAAGACACAGAGAACCACAGGAATGTAAATTACATCTGTTTCCTACTCCGTGGCCTTACTACTATTCATAAACACGCAAAGCAGACATGTCACCCGCTCATTACAGAAAAAGAAGGCAGTGTATTGCTTAATGGCTAATTGAGTAATCAATGTGTTTCATTGCCTTAAAAGACTATAACACTTAGGAGAACTAGTGAAATTTAGGGCAAGAGGAAGCCTTGCAACACCTGGAAGTTGAGGGAACTCAGCCTTCTGTAGGATTAAGCACAAGAGGGTACAGAGGGTATAGGAGGATTTTGCCTCTCTCATCCTTTACCCATCTACCAGAATGCTGCTTTTATCTTGGTTTTCTTATTTTTAAATTACTAGGCTAGGATTTTAAAGGTTCCTCATTTCCTCTGTTGCAATTTTCTGTGAACAGGAATGATTGTATATGTCTGCTAATCATCATTGTCTACAACAATCATTTCAAAGACTAATTACTGTTATGCATCCAGAATTAAAATCAGTTTCAAAAGCTGGAGGCTGCTGATGTTATATCAAGAGGACAGAAACAAAAATTAGAAGTCCCTCAGTCTATTTTTTTCCAGTTCTACTTGTGGGCAATCATCTCAACCAGCACCAATGGACACCCTGCTGATTCCCTGAGAACAAGGAGTTGTCAGTAACAAGGAGAATACAAAAGCGTCATCTGAGTTGTACCTCTCATTTGTAAGATTGGTAGAGTGGCTTAGACCATCTGTTGCAGGACAGTGATAACTACTAGATTGAAAACGAACATGGGACCATGTAAAACTGACAAGAGAATAAATTCTTTACAGAAGAAGAATGGGTTATGAAATATTTTACGTCATGTTGCACTGAACATATTCAGCCAGAAGAAACAGAGAAATTAGGCACTGAAGCTAAATTTATATTTATTTTCATACTGGTGATAAGCACAGATTTAAATAAATATCAAATACTGGCAGCACCGAAAGCAATTGGATTTCTTCTTGAGAAGAGGCCATGTTCTGGTCTTTTGCCTAATGGAGGAAGCTGAGCAGAGACTGTAGGCCACTCCTGCATGATGGAATGTCATTATATGTCAAATTCTAAAAATCACAGACATTCTAATGAGTGCAAAATCTTTATTCCATGGCTTCAGTTGCATATGCAGTTTTCTATCACTGTAGGCACAAAATTAGCAGTACGGTTGTGTATGTCTTTTGTATCTTATTCCTAAAGATAGCTCAGTCTAGCCTGAGGCTAAGTTTTTTTAAATAGTGAAATCACTTCCCATTAAACAAATGTGTTTTTAAGCTGTGATTAAGCTTTACAGCAACAAGCAAACAAGAATCTAATGTAAATACAAATATACTAAGTGCAAAATATTCAAGAAGCACATATATGCCTTAGGATCTTAAGAATTTATTTGGGGTTTGTTGTCGTTGTTGTTGTTTCTTAAGTACCTTACATGCTCAGGTTTCTGGAAAATTACACCTAGCTACTGAATTTTTTGTAATGTTTAGAAGCAAAGCACAGGGAAGTGAGATAAAAGGGAGGAGTGCGGATAATGAGGTGGTGAGAGCCCTGTAAACACTTGGAAAGATTTCTCGTACATTAATAAAATCTTTGCTGAACAGCTACCAAATGACTTCTGCCACACACCAGGAGTATCAACAGCCCTACAAGGGTGTAGTGAGTATATGGGGATTGCACATTAAGGACGGCACTTCTGTCTACGCACACCCTGACATGACCACAACCCTGCTGCTGCTTCCAGCCTTGACCTCTTCACGGTATGAGAGATGGTGGCCAGGAACCTCAAGCAAGGGAGCGCGTTTATACCTCGAAACTCAGCCTCTCATCCGCTCCCCTTTCGCCTGGCTGCAACAAGCCTGAAGCCCCTTCTGCTCATCACACAGGGAGGCCCCGAGACATCAAGGCCAATGTCAGTGGTCACTACAGGGCCTGGTGCTACAACTGTTTCCCTTGGGACCAGCCTTGTACATTTTCTTATACATACTTTTATTCCTAGAGGCTAAACTTCCATCTTTTGCCTCAGACCAAATAGCAAAACTGCAGCATATCGTGTTTCATTCTTCAGTGGATGCAGATAATAGCACAGATTTCTCAGATTAGGCTGGAGAAATTCTTTGATACTTTAAAATAATTAAAATGATCTGGCATGCAAATGTCAAAATGGAAGAAATTTAGCAGAAAATGGAGGCAAAATGGCCAGATCTTCCTATTATCACTTGCTGTACATCTCAAAAGACAGCTGATTCCCAGCTCTGTATGGGTTCCAGCATTCAGTGATTTATTGGGTAATTCAGCATTTGCCAGTATGTCTTGTGCTAATTAAATGCATCGCACTCTATTCAGAAATGTCACAATTGATTTGTCTTCTGCAAGCACTGACTTTATTTCAATCTTCTAAAAAAGATTTTATGAGCCCCAGATAACTTATCCTGGCACATTCATCTCCCAGGGCAGCTTCTGCATCTGAGGGCAGTATGGGAAGAAACCAACAGTGAACATCCAATACAAATGTCTTCTTTGGACAGCTTATTTATCTGAAATGTGCTGTATATCCGAGAGTGGGTAGCCTATATGGTGAAATTACAAGCTGCTCCATTAATGCATAAAAACACTTGAACATGACAGAAGTTAATATACAATATTGGCAGATTTTATTGGTTGATAGACTGAGCCAAAGAGCCATGTGGATTCAAAGTGCTGTAATCTGCAACAAGGTGTTTATTTACAAGTGGTTTTGTGACTGAATTCGGCTATTAACTAAATTGTATCAAGAGGAAATGAGCATAAAATAGCTCACTCTAAATATAAGATGCCAAAGCATGCTTAGTATAATATTCAGAGTCTGTGGACAATTCTGTCATTTTAATTCAGTGCTTTTCCCCCACACGTTATGCATAACTGAATGCTGATGGTGAATTGCAGCATTTTGCTTCTCAGTCATGGAGAATACAGTTACAGTGTACTGTAGAAAACTGCTTTGTTCTGAGAAAGTACAATTCCTGACAGAAAATTGCGGTGGAAGCTTAATCAGAAGTGAAAATCTGTGATGCAAGACAAGAAAGAGTGATTTTCATGTGACACAGGAAGAAGAGAATTACCTGTTTTAAGGCAGGGAATGATTATTCAGAGAGGCGGCCAGAGGGTCAACAGCATCAATATTTTTGAGTATTTTACTAGAAAAAAATAACTTTCTATTACTACTACTTCTGTTCTAGACACTTTACTGCTTAGACTCTTCTGCGACAGAAATTGTTGAGCAGAGGAAACTTGCTGTCTTGATGAGAAACTTTCCGGAATAGGCTTGAAACAGTTAAGCACAGTTTGAATTTGTCATTCGTCACATTAGCAAATGAATGTTGCATTTGTGGCAGTTTGGTGTCTATAGCAGAGGGAGGACCCTGTGTCTATTTTTGCTGCACAGGCTTCTGCTGCTGGGCCCCAACCAAGGATACCTACTATAAGTGGCTGCCTGAGATACTGCAGCAATGGTGACATTTAACTGAAAGACAGTGATTCACACAGTTTACTCCCTGGTGTCAGACGGTGACTCTTCATAAACTTTCTGAAGAAAAGCCATTGCAATGGCCATGAACATGGTCATTTGGCCATGACCGTTCATCTTGCCAAAACATGGATGAGTGTTGAGTAGAACTGGACTGTTGGTTTGAGGTTCCTGTCCATTTGTAAGTCTTTGTTGTCTCCTCTTCACTGGCTTTTATGGAAAAGTGAGGAAACACAGTGTGTGAACTGGAATACGAAGGGAAGTCTTGGGTCCTTTATTCTGCAACTCCAGTCATACTTCTTCTCATAAGCTCATCAAGCTCAGACTGCTGAAACTACCTCTTATGTGAGGCTGTTCCAGAATCTCACTAACAATTAGAAATGTTTTTCTGCTAATTTCCATCTTAAAATATATACTTATTTGTTCTGTGCTTATTGATTCTTTTGCTTAAATAGCTCTTCTATATTCTGACTACATACGTCCTTTATGCATTTATAAAGCACAATCACATGCTCTCCCAGTTTCCACCCAGCCAGTCTGCTAAACTGTATCAACCAAATGTTTTAATCTCCATTTCTCTGGTCATCCTCACTCCCTGTACCAATTCTAATTTTAACTCATCTTTCTAGCACACAGATAGCCAGAGCTATTTCCAATAATGTGTACTGTATGATGACTTTTATATTTTCCTCTTTTTTTCTGAAAATGTTTCATGTGCTTCATTAGTATCAAATCCGAGTTTTTCATAACTGCATGATAATTATTGCTTACAGCCACTCTGTCATTGAGTAACACATCCCAGTTTTCTTCTCCTTTTTAATTTCAAACCAATGAATTCCCAGTTTACCTGAAAAGATTGTGTTACTTGCCCTTAAGTGCAATTATATTTTACCCAATTTTCTATTACCTAATCTATTTTAGTCCTCTGGTCACCCAGTTCTTCATGATATTCTGATTTGTTGCTCTACACTATTTTCTGGTGCAACAATGGTTCCACTTTTTAGAATGATGTCATACACAATGAGAAAAACTACAGGTCAGGAATATTGCTTACTTACTAACTTTCAGTTATTTGTTAGCAGAGAAAGCAAATTCCTCCAAGGGATTCCTTTTTCTCTATTCAGAATGTATTTCATATAAAAACCACAAACATGTCATTTACATGAAAGAGGGGAAATTTACATATCAGAAGACATCTTTGCTGCAACCATATTTTAGTATTGCTTCATTTTTCCACATTGCTGATAAAGAAGGGTGCCATGTAAGTAACTGCCCATTTACTACTAAAAGGAGCATTTGCTTCTGTAATAAAGGGTAAACATTTGTCTCCAGAAGTATTTTGGCATATCATTACTGCAAAAGGCTGAGATTGCTCACAGAAAGACAATATTTTCAAACCCACAGTTTTTCATAACTGACTATTGGAAAGTGAGAATTAGTAGTTTGGCAAAGCCTTAAAAGCTGGTATTTTAGAGAACTGAGGTGAAGGAACAAATCTGGTTAATGAAGAGAATCACATCACATATGGAAACTTAGCTGATTAGTAGAGTCATGGAATATGCTTCTATTTCATCAGGAAAACTGTCTGTGAGTTATGGGGTTATGTTGATCCAAAAACCTCAAATCTAACACAGTATCTGTTGTTCTGATAAGTTTTGCTTTCAGCTGCAATTGCCAAACCACTCTTTCGAGTGACCAGTTTTAGGTCAAGCAGTGAATTAATGCTCCGGGGTAACCTCCAAAGCACTTGCTGATCTGTTGCCAACCAAAGAAATCATGGACTATTCCCGCTTACACGCCTGTATCTTTCAACACAGATTTTTACCAAGAGGGATCACATTTTCAGAAGGGGCCTCCAAATTTGCCAAAATGCTGTGTTTGGTAAGCCTTCTGCTTTCACAAACTGGGTAATGGCAAAGATGTGGTTGAGTGATATGGCTGAGAGTTGATACCCCTCACCTCCTGCACATGCAATAGTGAAGGTCATGTTTAATGTGACCTCCTTGCGTGTCCAGCTGGAAACACTGACAACAGTGTCACTTCTTTGTCTGCCCATGGCACAGATCAGCACTTGTAGGGGAGGGACTGCTGGCATCTCAGTCATTCTCTGAAGAAAGAACATCCTCATACACCCTACTGTATGAGACTTCTCTCATTTCTTTTAAACTTAACTTCTTGCTTGAGCCTATTATATTGCATACAGTGGGAAAAAAATGGGGCTTAGTCCAATTAAATGTTCTAATCAGAAGTTAGAGTAAAAAAGTACAGTTAATGCCTGGAAGATAGAAGCAATGAATCTTGATTTCCCTGAGCACCTTCTAATGGGATGGTTGCTAATGTAGCTGCTTTTTCTTCTATGAATGCAAAGCTGACGCACTTCTTTACAAATATTTCCCATTCTCTTTCCTGCCAACTCGTTCCCGTTGGTGTCATTGGCAAAACTCCCATTGATCACACAGACACCGTGATCAATGCTTCCTGTACCTGGATGATTGTCTTTCTTTTTAGCAGATATTTGACTGAGTTTCTTCTCTACTAGCACACTTGTTCTGCTTACTTTAAGGGCTTCCCTTCATGGCACTGTCACAAAGGAGGACAGTCATTTAACAGAGGTGAGCAAAACCTTGCCTCTGAGTCTTTCCAAGTGGTAAGTCTAGAGAAAGAGATAGCTAAACAGGTGATAGTGTGCATATCAACAGGTATTTACATTTAAAACTATGTAGAAAGATCTTGGTAGGGAGGAAAGCCTAGCTGCTGACTTGCAGGGCACATGCGTTAAAGAAATGTTTTTTCTTAGACCCTAGGATACAGATGCACCACAGAGGAGCTGTATGTTAGAGTACTCCAGAGCTCCACATACACAGCACTGCTGGCTCCAGTCCTGGGAGAAGTCTGTCCTTCCTTCCTTCCTGGTTATGGAATTGCTCTCCTCTAGCTTGGAGAGGTTGTAACATGCTATTGTGAGCAGTACAGATATGTTTCTCTTCTCTTCCTTCCCACACTGTTTACCCTTCTCAGCCTGGAAACAAATGAACTACCCTTTCTGCATTTCTGCATCTTCTTTTTGTATTCCCTCTGTCTGTCATGTCCCAGTAGCTCCAGTCCTAAGGGCAGTTCGCCAGGGCCAGTTGCAGTGTGCCATCCCAAGCACATTTCTTTCCAAGGGCATGAATTATTACTGGGTGAGAGACAAACACTGAAGGCAGAGAAGGATTCTCTGTATGGCTATGCAGTACGGTTCTGCCCTTATTTGTATTTGGACCTCTGTCAAATAAAAGCAAGCATTTGCTGTCTGAGCTGGATCCTCTCACTATGGCAACAAATGCAGAGTTTAGAGAGCTGGAGCACCTGGAAGGGAAAACAGGTTATGGAGAAATCATGTACTCAGGGCAGTGACCCTGAGCTCGCATTTCATGACTCCTTGAGGGCCCCCAGCTCAGAGGCACTGTTGCAGGATCCCACGCGGCGCAGAGCTCTCCCACCCACCCACGCAGCCACGGCACCCGTGCCAGGCAGCCTCCCGCACCGCCTGAGTCAGCACCCTCGCCGCCCGACGGAGGAGGCCGTTTACCCCGGCCACCACCGAAATCCTCCGTGCTCCCAATCTTCGCCAGGGTTTCTGAGGAGAAAGGCAAAAGAGCCTCCTCTCAGTCATTCTTGGAAGGCAGGTGTTCATCCCACAGAAGCAAGAAGACTGTGTTTCTTTCATTTGCAATTAAAATGCAGTTCTGAAGCACCATATTTTAATGCAAAAGTAAAATAAACAATAAATCAACAAAAGCATAGTTTGTTAGTTGAGAGAAAACTGCTAAATTCTGCCTTTGCTGCTCGCTTTCTGGAATATGACAGAATCCAGTCAGTCCCTGGGTGCCAAGGATTCAAATAAAAAATATATACATAAAAACAGACAGTTACTTCTAGCAGAAAGCCAGGATTCTTGCATGATAGACTCTAGAATAGATATTACTCAGTAGTTGCATCTGCTGAAAGTCTGGATCTTTCCCCGGAATCTGTTGTCTTACCTTCAAGCCACAAGCTGAACCAAGGCGTTTCTTAGGGACCGTGAGCTGGTGTCTGCTGTGAGGGTAAAGGTGACCATAGGTGCTCAGGACAGCTGCGACAGCCATATGCAACTAAAACACTGCAAAAATACTAGCCCTGTTGCCAGAAAACTGCCAGCAATAGAACAGTTTGTGCTTCTGGTGTATGGATTACTTTATTTGAATTGGTTGTACACATCTAAATGCATTGCACTTGGCCATATTCAGCTCCCTGATCAGTTTGCAGCATGAGAAATTACATATGGAAAACTGCAAGCAGGCAGCTTGTCCTGGGCAAGGGCCAGGGTTGTTGGAAGTGCCCTCAAAAGGGTTTGAGGAAACTTGCTGTTTCCCTGAACCCAACATGTGTTTCCCCATTCAATTCTTCCTCTGTCTGTTATTTCTTTGCTGGTGGAAATGCTCCATACCAAATTTCTGCACCTGTTACTCTCACAAAACATGAGAAATACCTTCCCTTGGTGTAGGTGTGACTATTCACAGTGACAGGAGTCTGCACAGTCTCAACCTTTGTTGAGAAGAGACCCACTGGAATCGATAGATGCAGTGATGACCACCAGAAGCACTACCCCCAAGGAGGGGAAAAAGCAGCTAAGCACTGACGATATCCTGCAGTCAAGAGGCAACTGAGTCGTAGAACATCAGTCTTATTAATTGCTGTGATTTGGTTCTGAGACAGCTGGGGGTCAGCAAGAAAGCAACTTGTTTTGTTCAATGGAAAATAAAAGCACTTCTGGGGTGTAATCCAGAAAATTCTTTTGAGTACTTTCCTGGGCAAGGTAAGGCCCTGTACCACATCACTTTATTTGGAAAAGAGTTTTAATGGAGGAAGGATGCTGTGGCGAGTGTGAAAAAAATCCCTCTTTAGGGTTGCCTGTGACTGAAGTTTGAATGAGAATTAACCTTTGCGGTCTGGACAGCAGAAAGCGGAAAATGCATCGGCAAGCAAGACATTTGTTTCTCTGACTTATTGAGTCAACTCTGGCAGGGAGTACGGTG
The DNA here is from genome assembly GCF_000690535.1 of Cariama cristata. Taxonomy (NCBI): domain Eukaryota; kingdom Metazoa; phylum Chordata; class Aves; order Cariamiformes; family Cariamidae; genus Cariama; species Cariama cristata. Next base: position 132,026 of record NW_009623680.1, read on the forward strand.
ACAAGCAGGAAGGAGAGAAGAGATGGTCAGATGTTGCCTAGGAATAAAAACAAAATGATTTTTGCAGGAAGCACAGAGAAATGAGTCAAACAGGGAATTAAGAGGAAGATTCAGAAAACAGATCACACATAAACAAAAAGAAAAAAAAAAACAAAAGCCACTGACGCTTAAGAAGGAAGAGGGGAAAACCAAATAAGGGAGGGAAAGGACCGTCCAAGAGAAGAAAATAACTGGCCTTTTAGTAGAAACTGATCGTTCAAACCATCTGCTCACTCAAACTCAAACTGATCACTCAAACCAGTAAAAGCAGTTGCAAGACAGGTCTGTACACCTTGCCACATCCTCAGCTGCCTTCAGGAAACGAGTACGTGTCAACTGAAATGACACCAGTGGAGTTTCTGGCCCAAAGATTTGAAATGGTTGTGATTAGCTGGCTGTCAATAGCAGATGTGTAACTGAAGTCAAATCCTTTCTAAAGGGAAGCTGCGGGTACGTCATCAAAACCAAATCACAATGAAAATCAAAAGGTGGAGGAATCATCCACATTGACTCAGTGATGTTTGAGAGATCCAGCTCAGACCTGGAGTCCTGTTTTTCAAATTTTAAAGAAAAATATTTACACCCAGAACCTGGGAAGCCTCAGAGCTTTGGGCATGAGCAACACTTGCATGAAGCTGGGCCAGCTGATCAGACCCCACTTGAATGGTGGGATTACAGTGACAAATACTCACATCAGCGAAGTCCCTGGTTTCTCGTATCACACTGCTATCACTAAGCATGCTCAAATGCCTTTGAGCAATTAAATTGCAATTTTACATTTGAAATACCTTGGTAGAAGGAAATGAAGACGGCATGTGGAAGGTCAACCAACACATTCAGCCAAGGAAACCTCCTGCTCTTTTTGAAGAGCAAATGGCGAAATATGACAAAAAGCAAGAAAGCTGCAGCAAGCAAGGTGAAGGTTGATCAAACACATTGATTTTGGGGACACTTAGAAACAAATCTGGCCACCATGGCAAGCTCTTATAAAGAATCTACCAAAGCAGAGTCATTAAATGTGACTTCACTGCCATTCTTTGCTGCATAGAATGACCCTAGTAAAGATGGTTACTCCAGTTTGGGCTTCTAGAGCAGAGCAGCGTCACATTCACTTCACCTTGTACTGCTCAGTCAGTATTCCTCACAGTGTTAGCAATGATTACTTTTCTTCAATACAGAAAGTCTAACAAAAGTCTGCTAATGACAATGACAAGACAGAAATAATTTCTTCTCTCATTGCTAGTCCACTCCTCTTGGACAGCAGATGGACCTACATGTTGGTGAGAACAAGGGTTAGCAGGCAGACTGCATCAAACGGGAACTTCATGTAATCAGCTCTGCAATTAGGGATGATCCCTTACAGGACTCTGAAAAGTCTAACAAGAATTTCACTGAACCTAAGCACCAAGTAAATGAAATAAAATGTTGGGAATAGTTATTCTTTTCTATTTTGTCATCCTTTTACTTTGCATGTTATGAAGTCCTTCCTACTCTTTTGAACAGTCTTGCTTTAGAATATTTACAATAGTTTCAGACCAGATGGAGTCACTCATTGACAGGCAATACTGTATAACAAGTGTCCAATAATTAATAATTAACTTGGCATTTCATAATTTGTTATAAAAATCATCATACACTAATTTACTGCAATTATGAATCCAACAGGCAATTCCAGATGTCTGCTATAGCTTGGCATCAGCTCATGTTCTTAATGTACTTATGGTACAGCATTTTCATTTTTAAAAAGAGCTCTAGAAAAACTTTACAACCAAAATACACAGAAAATAACACCAGTTCTCTTCCCCACACTCAAACGTATTACAGCTTTTCTGTGTCAGTAGAGAGTGCAGATCTTCTCTTGTCAAAGGTGAATGACGTTTTCTGCCTTTCTGATGGAAACCTTGCCACCACTTCCAGAGCCATGAAATTTTTCTGTGCAACAGCAGTAGGCTCAAGTTTTACTGTCTCTAAAGCAAATCAGGATTTCTGGTCCATGGCCTGAGAAGAAAAGCCTCCAAAGGAATATTACTACTCAGGTACAAAGCTTTTGATCTACGTGGCACAGAATGTACAAATGTGGACTTTTTTTCAGCATATTTGGTGAGACCTTGGCGTCACAGCAGAAAGTCTTTTGAAAGGAGCAATTGGAAATCTGTTCACGTAACTACTGTGTGACCCTCATATCATTTTAGTATGATACCACCTCATAGACTATTTTGCAATCAACACATGAGCCCACATTTGCACCAGGTTCATGACCCCTCTTGAGCCTAGAAGTAGGACTAGAGCATAATTACAAAGGTAGTCAGTGCATTTCTGCAAATAAAGCGCCCAGGGCCTCCTTCCCTTAGCTCCAGTTTATCACAGGAGCATAACTACAGGAGTTTCTGAGACATGGAGGAGTTTCAAATGCTTCTGACCACAGTTCTCACATTACAGCACAACACAGCAGTACTGGTTTTAATCCCAGGTGTGATTCTTTCAAAATGATTTTGCATCAGGTTAATTCAGAGTTCAGGACAAACACTCAGAGAAACTGAACTTCTTATTCACCTACAGATACATACCATTTTCACTAACCCAGGGTAGCTTCATTTTTGCTTATGATCCAGTAGAATCTATCAGTGCAGCAAAGTACCTGAGAATTTTTCAGACATGAAGGAAAGCAATATTTAAAATTATGCCTGCAATTTTCCATGACAGATTTTTGCATGTTTCAGATACGTCTATGTACGCTAATTAGATATAGTTAACTATACAGTTAATGAAGAAAATGCCTACATAGGCATGCAGATGCAGGGTCTAATTGCACAAGTCTCCAGAAGAGCTCTGACAGCAGATGGCAGGTTTGGGTTAGGGTATCAGGACATGGGCTTTCCCCTTTCTAGAGGGATGCTGCACAAGTGTCTCTGCCGTACCACCACTCCAGGCTCCCCCGCAACAGGAGCGCTGAAGAATGAGTGTCCAGGCCACATCTAATACACAGTTTTGCTGTTGAAATATCGTGAGCCCTTTGCAATATTTGATGGTGTTTCTTAAAGCTTCATCTCCTCGAGTTAAATTGTTTCATGTAAAAATGTTGGATGTTGGTTTAAAAAACAAAACAAACCAGCACGTCTCCTCCTCCCCAACATCTCTAGCCCTAAGGGGAGCTGTTGAGAAAACTCTATGAACATGATCCAAGTGCTCACAAAGGCTGAGAAGCTAAATGAGAGCTCAAGCTGTATGACTTCTTCTCTCAAAACCCACACTCCGGGGAAGGGAGGACCCCTTCCCCATGCTGCTGGAGGAACTCTCCCCATGCCACTGGGGAGCGAGCAGCCCTCAGGCTGCGCAGCAAAGCTCCCCACTGCAGAGCAAATCCTTTGCTTACCCAGTAACTCTGTGGGCAGGAGCATCCATCCCAGCAGCTCCCCGGCTGCTCCCACTTCTGCTTTGATGTTTTTAGTAAAAGGAGCTCCCTGAGACAGAAATGTCTCAGATTTTTTTTTCATGTCTTGTTTGTAGCCCTGGAAAAGCCTTCCTGAATAAGCCTAGTTTCAGTGTATTCTGCCAGTTCAGACAAGCTTTGCAGAATTTAGATTCCAGCTTTTTCTTAGCCTACAGGCAAATTGGAAATACATGCACATTTTAGGAGACTAGAAATCTCAGAGGGACACCTAAGGGGAACTGGAACTCTTTCACAGCTAAGTCACACCAAGGGATGTTACCTTTATTCAAATAACCTTTACATAAGTGATCATTTGTACTGCCTGTGAGATGTCAAAGCAGTCGAGACAATCAGCAAAATGTCAATTCTCCTGCCTTCAACAGACTTCGCTACAGACCCCAGCAGAATCCTCTGCCCCTCTGGGGATAGAGTTGTCATGCTGCAGGAGTCAGAAGTGAAGGTGGGGTAGTCAGTATCCCAAGCAAGGCACCTACACCGATCTCCAGCCTACTCCCATTCCTATCTCTCTTGGTGGGATTAGATGCAGAACAGCTACCCCAAAGACCACTGAGCAGGCAGTCTCTGATTTCAACCACTTCAGGGCTTCTCGACTGCGTTGTTACCAAAGACTAACAACCAACATTTCTCAAGCTGCTCTGCCCTTTTGCTTAAGGTTGCTTTGTGCCTGCTAACCAAATTGATAATCTCAGTCATGGCAGATAAATGTCACTTTGCTATACCCTGAAAAAAAGGGGGGAAAAAAAGTGTGTTTCTTCTTCCATAAAGGCCACCACACAAGAAGTGACCAAGATGAAGTTGCACTATCTGTTTGCCCATCTGCTCCATACCCTGTCAGTCAAATGCTGTATTTAATCCCTCTTTAGCAAGGAGACTCTATCCTGTGTAGTGAAAGATGCTGGGTAATACAGTTATAAACACCATCAAGCCTATAAAAGGGGTAGTGAGTGATAAATAACTTACTTTTATCAGAACTACTGAATGTTATTACAAGTTCAGCAATTGCATGTCCTTCTAGTCCACAATCATGCCAGAAAAGGGGAATAATTTCAATAGTCTTGTGATTAGATATATTGAGCTGCTGTACAAGCATTGAACTTACGACTCTTCTACCTTTCATCCTTTGAAAAGTGACGAGGCTGCTATTATGGTGGGGCCTGAAAAATGCAAAATGGAAACCATTTCAATCTGATTTTTGGAGAAGATTTTGTCATAAATCAATAACAAACTGTCCTTGGAGGATGTTTATATCCTCACCTTCTTTTCAACCCCACTACAAGGCTTATTGTATTTTATATGATCAGAGATATATGAAACTGCTCTGATTGTCTCCCGTTTCCCTCCTCACTAATACTGTCCAGGTATATAAAAATCCATGTGGTCACAAACGAAACTGGGTAAGGGAGGGTAAAGGGGCCTCCATTAGCCCTGCAGTCTGGTTCAGAAGTGACAGCTGAAAGGCTCACTGCGACAAACTACTCAGAAAAAACCTCTTCCAACACCTCAGGACCACCAAAAGACCCAGGGAAAGCAGATGCACTCAAACTTCCACTCTGGGTTTTCATAACCAAATGTGACAACAGCAACAAAGAAACCTCTCCCATCTCTTTTCTTCAAAAAGCTGGAAAGGATTTTGGTTTTGCATATTGAGTCTCATCTAGATTCCAGGAAAGAAACAGCTTGAGAAAGCACATGCCTCCTGTGAAATAACCAAAACGCCAAGCTTCTCGCTGTCTGTTCTGTTCCTGGCCTTCTGATCTATGCTAATTGCTAAACTTTGAGTATGCACTTGAAATTTTCCGTGGGCAATATGACCCTCTTCAAATAAAAATAGATGCCAGAAATTATTTTCCAACTGGAATACAGAGAATGACATTTAATCTAAGTATTTAATAATTATTAATTGCTTTGGTATTCATTGAAATTATGATGGGTTCATTTGAATGTACAACGTCATTTCTGAGAATACTCTGAATGAGTAGATACCAGATCAGAGTAAAAAAACCTAGTGAAGCCTTCTAGGAATGTTATTTAATCCATAGAGGTGTATGTTGGTACTGGTTAAAAAGTCCAATTATTTGTCATAAGATACCTTTAAGAAATAACCACACCTATTGTACCCTATAAACAGTTTTGTTGAAAATCTGAAGCCTAAAATATTTTCAAAGCAAATTATTAAAATCATTCATTTAAAAAATCCATGTTTATTTTTTAAAGAAATTGTTCCTAACAAGTTTTGTCATAAAGCTGTGATTTGTATTTTGTTTAAAAAGTCAACCAAAAAAAGCAAGCACCCAGCTCTAGCCCAGGTAGACAGGCACCAAGTCACCAGGCAAATTACACACGACCTGTCAGGGAATATGGCAACCCACAGCCTTGCCAAAAAGGCCACTATAGGTCTCTCTCTTGCGAGTCCAGAGAAAACTGTTAGCAATCCTGCCAGCTTAGGGACACAGAGACTCCAGAGGATACTAAGAGCGCAATTTTCGGTTATGACCCTTTCTCCATTAAAATATCTCACTGCAACAACATTAGGACTCTCTCTAACATCTTAAAACAAAGGTCTGGTGCAAATTACTCCACTTTTCTCTTCATTGAAAAACCCTGTTAAGACTTTCAAGCTCTTTACAACATCAGAAATACAGTGACAAGAACTGGCAGATCTAGCAAACCAAGCAGTTACAGCCACATAGGGCAATATACAGCCATTTGTTTGCAAGTACATGCACATAGATGCCATACAATTTAGTTTCAGAAGAAAACAAGTTTAAAATGTTATTATTTCTTCCTCTTCTCATAATTAACCATTTCTTCCAATTTCCTACTCATTACATGTACCTTTTTCCATGTTTCAGCCATTAATCGTTTAGCTGAACAGGGTCAAACTTTTCAACATTAGACACCAAAGTTTGCTATTGAGCCAGTCGATGGCATTGCAATTTTACTCAATTTTCATTGCTGAAAATGGCATGGTCTGATACAGGCACCAAACAGAGAAGATGGACAAAGCCTGGGCAAAGGGAAGGAAAATAGTTGTGCTACTGGAAAAACCTATCTTGATGATTGGGAAGAGCAAACAGTTTTGGTTTTTAAGTTATGTTTCTGAGCAGAGCAGGGTTTTATAAACTGCATGACTATAGCTGCAGGAATCTAGAGCAATGGATGCTAAGAAATCATGAGTTAAAAATAAATGTTTCTGAGAGATAATAAATCTATTTACATGACAATTTCTAGTCCCATTTCAGAAGGTGATGGCACAGCTGAAGACATGCAGTGGTGACCATTTGGATATCTATCCCTACATTGTACCTGTGCTACCCATCCTGTCACCCCCCACCCCCCCCCACCCCCCTGCACACTGAATACGATACCCCAGTAATGCATTTCTCTGTCATATTAGTAATTGTACCTTAGCTCTCATGGTCTACATTGACAGTTGGGAAAGCTTAAACGGAAAGAGTCATCTGGCCTTTTACATACAAAAGTTGTTATTTTATCTTAACACAACACAAGAATAGTTATGATAATCACATATAAAGATTGTTTCGACCCAGGCAGAAAGATTCAAATAGCAAAGTTTAGACATTCTTTTACAAAATATAGAGATGTTTCACTCTGCTGGTTTAGAGCAGCTGAAGGAACAAGCAAAATGACATTTTCAAGTAAGAAGAAATCTGGCTTATTTGTAGAAGCAAGGCAAAAGGCGACGGGAGATGTGAATTCTCTTTCTCAAATTAGAGAAAACATTTGAAAATATATGCCTTAAACTCTCTACTTCTACATTTGCTGATGGAATTCCTGATAGAATTGGAATCCTGCTGCTACCATCCAAAAGATCAATATTGGAGTTGGTAGGAATTTTTCTGGTAAAATAGCTTTCTGTCACAAATACATCAACTGTTCAAAACCAAAAGTTTGTGCAAAAAATAGATGTGCTTCAATAAAGGTGACTATGCTGGGGGCGGGGGGGGGGGGGGGGCAAAAGAAAAAGA